>NW_012119932.1:2384563-2405541 GCF_000951035.1 Colobus angolensis palliatus
TTTTTTTTTTTTGACACAGAGTCTCACTCCATCACGAAGGCTGGAGTGCAGTGGTGCGATCTCAGCTCACTGTAACCTCCACCTACCGAGTTCGAGCGATTCTTGTGCCTCAGCCTCCCGAGTGGCTGGGATTACAGCCGTGCGCAACCATGCCAGGCTAATTTTTGTATTTTTAATAGAAACGGGGTTTCACCATGTTGGCCAGGCTGGTCTCGAACCCCTGACCTCAAGTGATCCACCTGCCTCAGTTTCCCAAACTGCCAGGATTACAAGCATGAGCCATCACACCTAGCAACACTATTGACTTTTAAGTGGAGTCTGAAAATTAGTTTTGACATTATTAAGAAAATATATTTTAAGTTATCCAGGACAGCTAGATGAATTAACAGGATTGAGCCTCTGGAAGGGTGATTTCTTATGCAAGTATAACACACATCTGTCCACATGCACATATACAGCCAGCCATACAGATAAACATCCATGCATGTCTAATGGCAACAACAGGGCAGAAAGTGGCATCCTGCCTTACTATGCCACACAGGCTCATATGATCTATTCTGTTTCATCCCAAGAGCATCAGAAGAGGTCTAGACAGCCAGGACAATAAAACCTCTTTGTTTTTTGAAATGAGTTGGGAAGGGAGCTAGAAGGGGAGAGTTTTGGGGGTCAGAGCCAATCTTCTGTCCACATTAATGTTTGAGCAGCCCTGATTTACTGGACTAGACTCATCAAACTTCTGTTTTTTCCTAGCACTTTTCACCTCATGTTGCTTTTCTGTTTTTTCTTTCTTGTGGATTTTTCTAAAATATCTCCAGTTGCTTAACAAGGATTTATGTGATTTGGAGGAAAGGTACAAACAGCATCAACCATTAGCAAGGCTGGAAGGGTCAATGCAGCCACTTGGCAAACATCAGCATCAGATTGCCTTCGGAGCTCACTTCTTCCTTTAGTCTTAATTTCCTGCCTTGTGCCTTCCACCCAATGCCCAATGCTCTAGCATCCTGTCTGCCTCCCCTCCTACCTCAAGGCACCTGCTCTACCATCACCAGCACTCACAGCCACCTAACGCCACTTTCCACACAAAGCCACTTTACCCACATCCGTCATCTGAGCCTTTTCCTCAACAAGGCTAAGCTCTTGGAAGAGTCAAGTCCCACACCTGAGGGAGAAGCAACAACTCTGCCATTCCAGCCATTTAAGGAGAATGTGGTCTTTTCAGCAGAGAAAAACTAAGAACGATTACAAACAAGAGAGGGAGCAGGCAGAGGACATTTGTCACAATTCCATAGCCATGTTGTCAGAGATCTGAGCCTGGCCAACTCCTCATTATCCACATGAATAGAGAAAAGCTCAAGTGTGGATTATCCAAGCCATCAAAACAGAAATACAATTCGATTTCTTGTTTGGAATGCGCTTTGGTGTTAACATTTAACTATGGGTGTGTCCAGCTGTTTGCTATTCTGGGAATCCTTGTCGAACAAAATAATGAAGCTGTAGCATGAAGGCAAGGCTTGAGCTTGCTGAAAGGCAGTCCTGTTTCCCTTTCCTGCCCCTCCCAGCCTCTGCAGAGCCCAGGGCAACTCCTCCTGGGAGCTCACTTCAAGCAGGGCAAAGAGCAACATATGAGCTTAAAGCCGAGCAAAATCCCTGGAACATTCCCTAGAGAAGTGAGGACAAGGCAGACAGAAACGCTAGAGGGACACTTCAGGAATCCAAGGGGCTCCCAGACTAGGATTTGGCATTCTGGAAAGCAAGCATGGAAAGTAGGGGCTGAGGTAGACACCAAACACGCAGAGGCTCTTGGAAGATGGGGCATCCTCAAGGAGAAAGCCGCACTGCAAGTCCCGCAGGCAGGCAACTGCAGGAGCTGCCAAGGCTAGCTTCTTCGCCACAACTCAGGTTACTCTGGCTGGGTCAGCTGACCCGCAGCAAGGGATTTGGGGCCTTGCATCACTCAGGCATTCCACACCCGCTCCAGAGCCAGCAACAGTGCTGACGGCTTCCCTGAGATCCTCTTCCTGGGTCAAGATTAGGTAGGCCACAGACTCTGAGGGAAGGCATCCTCCCTTCTTTCTGGTGGCTTCTGGTTAGCTGTCTCCTTCTCAAGTGTGCTGAGAAGCTCTCTTGTCACAGGGAGCATCATGGGGAATTGCTGTTTGGTCTGGAGACAGCCCTATGTGTTCAACCAGAACGCTCTTCTGCTGCACACACAGGTAGATCGCATTTTCCACAGTCACCTCCCATCTCACTGGGGCCTTGTATTAATTCCAGTCAATGCATTGTGGGCAGAAGCCATGTGGGCCATCTTCGGTCAGGGCCCCTGGACCTCCTGAATAACTTTCCATGTTCTCTCTCTCTTTACTCTTTGGCCAGTCGAATACAAAGGATCCATAGAGCAGAACCCTCCAAGGCCGTGGGGGATAGCAGAGTGACAAGGCAGGAGGAGCCTTAGCAGCCACCCAGGAAATCCACCTGGCCACAGAAATCACACTGTGCTGTGTGTGAGTGAGCAATTAACCTTCATCATCCAAAGCCACCAAGATTAGAGGGTGGTTACAACAATTAGCCTATCTGATTAATCGGTTAGCAGGCCACAGGATCCTACAGCCTCCCTCAGTTTTCAAGCTCCCTTGTGTTTTTGTTTGTTTGTTTGTTTTTAGAAACAGGGTCTTGCTCTGTCACCCAGGCTGGAATGCAGTCATGTAATCATGGCTCAATGCAGCCTCGAACTCCTGGGCTCAAGTGATCCTCCTGCCTCTGAATCTGCAGTGACGGGGACTACAGGTGCATACCACCATGCATGGCTACTTAAAAACATTTTTTTTTGTAGAGATAGGGTCTCACTATGTTGCCCAGGCTGGTCTAGAACTCCTGGCCACAAGTGATCCTCCTGCCTCAGAATCTGGAGTGACGGGGACTACAGGTGCATACCACCACGCATGGCTACTTAAAAAAAATTTTTTTTGTAGAGATAGGGTCTCACTATGTTGCCCAGGCTGGTCTAGAACTCCTGGCCACAAGTGATCCTCCTGCCTCAGAATCTAGAGTGACGGGGACTACAGGTGCATACCACCATGCATGGCTACTTAAAAAAATTTTTTTTTGTAGAGATAGAGTCTCACTATGTTGCCCAGGCTGGTCTAGAACTCCTGGCCACAAGTGATCCTCCTGCCTCAGCATCCCAAAGTGATGGGGTTAGCTGCCTTGTTACTATCATAACATATACACAAAGCAGCACAGAAATTACAGCTGAAACCGGGTCATTATATTCCTCTACAGCACCTTAAAATTTTGTCAGTGATGAAGAGGATTTCTGGTATAGATCTCAGACAAAATAGACACAGGACTTTCTCCTCCCAGAACAGCATTCTGTGTCAAGCACTGATTGATTCATTCATTCATTCATACAAATATTTATTGACTGCCTGCTCCTACACCGAAAGGAGTTAGGAGATAGAGTGTGAAGTAGATCAAGTCAGACTTAATTCCCTCATAGAGGAGTCCACATTTGAAATAGAGAGGCCAACCACAAACAAATCATATAGATTCTAAATGTCACCTAACGATAAATGCTTTGAAGAATGAAACGGGATAAGGGTACAGAGACCGAGGGGGCTGTTTCAGAGGAGGTTTCTGCATATCTGATTCCCCAGGCTTGCACTCGATGGGAGGCTGCCAATCAGAGTGTGGGGAAGGCAAGCAGGTGGGCTGACAGCACTTCACCTGCATAGAGGTTTCAAGACCTTAGGGACCAGAGCAAAAGCACACACGTCAGGACTGCTATGGACAGAGTCATCCCAAGGAATGCCTATCCCCCAGGGTCACACTGAAGAGCCCATGGCCTTCAAAGGGAGTATGATAGAGTTAGAGTCAGGTTCCACCAATAATTGTTGAGTGCCTACTCTGCAAAGCACACTACGCGCTACACTTCCCCATTGTTATTTACCTGGTAGCCGGGTTATTCAGCGGTGGAAGCCTCATCGATTAGAGCTCTTCTTAGGGTGATCATATATACCCCAGTTTGCCAAAACAGCCCTGGGTTACAACTGTTGTCCCAGTAAAATTATTTGTAGTGTTCCCTTTCACTCTCAAAAGGATCTCATTTGGACAATAAGTTACATGATCACCCCCAGGGATCCCTATCTATAGCAGGATAATAAACTCAAAGTCCCGAAGTGGTATAATTAGCCTTTCATTCAACAAATGTTTACTGAGTGCCTTCTGAGGTGCCTGGTGCTCTGTGAGGTTGCCCGGTGCTCTGTTAGGTGCTGGAAATGCAAATGTGAATAAATAAGACGTGGTCCCTGCTGTGGAATATCACATTGTCATTGGGTAAAACAGATACACAGGCAGACACAAGAGAGAGTGCAATGATAGAAATGGACGTCATGGGTGATGTTAGCGTCAGAGATATTGCTCTCCCTCACAGCACTCCGTGCTCAGTGGGAGAACTAAAAATGAAGCCATGCTTCTCTACAGCATCCTATTCACCCAGAACTGAGCAGGATTTAAAAAATGAACTTGGATTTTTATTCTCTTTTGCCATTTTTTCCAGCCCTTCCTTCCAATCTCCCTGACCTCTAGATGCTGGAGTGCCTCAGGAGGCATCCCTTTGGACTTTTTCTTCTGCACACAGATTCGATCCTACGGGATCTCTCATTTCTCAGTCTTCCTTCAGCTCTACTCATTAATATCCAAATTGCAATCAACATCTCCACTTGGATCCCTGATAAACTTCTCAGTCCTAACCTATCAAAAGATTTTCTGCTCTTCAGACCCTCAAACCATAAACACCCTCTCATCTGTTCTTCGTAAATGCTCCCCCTCTTAGGCAAACGGCAACTCCATTCTCTCAGCTGCTTACACCAAAATTTTGGAAGTTGTCTCTGACTCCTCTTTTTCTCTTACATCCCACGTTGAATCCTTTAGCAATTGCTTTTGTCTTGCTTGTCTTTTTTCTTTTCTCCTCTCCTCTACTCCCCTCTCTTCTTTTCTGTTCTTTCCCCTTCCTTCTCCTTCTCTCTCTCTTTCTCTCTTTCTTTCAGAGTCCTACACTGTTACCCAGGCTGGAGTGCAGTGGTGCAATCATGGCTAACTGCAGTTCTAACCTCCTGGCTCAAGTGATCCTCCTGCCTCAGCCTCCCAAGTAGCTGGGACTACAGGCATGTGCCACTATGCCTAGCTAATTTTTTTTTTCTAGAGATGGGGTCTCATTATGCTGCCCAGGCTAGAGGAAATGCGTTGGGCATTACCTTCAATACACACCTAGAATCTGCTTGCTTATCACCACCTGCTAATCACCACCTGGTCCAAGCTAGCCCTGGTTCTTGCCTCCTTGACTATAGAAGCTTCTTAAAGGCCTCCCTGTCCTTCCCTCAACCCTACTTGTGTTGTGCTCAATACAGCACCCAGTATTACCCCCATTTAAAAAGACAAATCCCTTTGTAACTCACCTAGGCAACATAGCAAGACTCCTTCTCTAAAATAAAATAAAATAAAATAAGATAAAATAAAATAAAATAAGATAAAATAAAATAAGATAAAATAAAATAAACCATGCATGGTGGCACGTCCCGGTAGTCCCAGCTATTTGGAGGCTAAGGCCAGAGGACTGCTTGAGCCCAAGAGTTCAAGGCTGCAGTGAGCTATGATCATACACTGCACTCCAGTCTGGGTGACAAAGGAGACCCTATCTCTCTAAAAAAAAAGAGCAGTCCCACCTGCCAGGAGATTCCCACCTCTTTCAAAATAAAAGCTCTAGTCCTTATGATGGTTTCATGGGCCCTAGGTGATTTGGCCTGGGATTACCTCTCAACCTGTTTACCTCCCATCCTTCTCCCATGTTCTTGTTGTTCTTTGAATACATTAGATTCCTGCTATCACCTCTCTCATCTTTGCTCAAATATCACTTCAGTGAAACTCTTTCTAATAATCCTATTTACAGTTTCACTCCCTGTTCCTTTTCCTGTTTTATTTTTCTCCATAACCTTATTTCCATCAAATAGGGTTGCCAGATAAAATACAGGACTGCTCAGTTAAATGAGGATAATTAACTTCAGTTAAACTTCACATAAATAATGGATTAGTATTTTTAGCATAAGTATATCCCAAATATGACACAGGATATACTTGTACTAAAAAAAAAAATTCACTGTTTACCTGAAATTCAAATTTACTTGTATTTTTATTTGCTAAATTCAGCAACTCTGCCATCTAACATGCTATATATTTTATTTATTTGTTCATTGTCTCCACCAGCTCCCCACCCCCTGAAACTTGGTCCTTACACTGTAAGTTCAATGAAGGCAAGTATTTTTAGTCTGCTTTGTTCACCACTGGATGTCTGGCAGCTAAAACAGTGACGTCTACATAACAGATGCTCAATATTCACTGAATGAATGAATGAGTGAGCGAAGGAGCACGCCCTCTCAGCCTGAGCATCCTAGCCTCTGAAGCCTCTGAATCGCCATGATGTTGGAAAGTCATTTCTTAAATGGATCCCTTTCTAACAGCCCCTCTAGAATCTGGGTCATTTCTTTCAGGATAGGCCCAGAAGCTGAATTCCTGAAGTAAGATCCTGTCCCAGAAAATGGAGGGGTGGCGGGGGCCAGGGGGACGAGGTAGCCTTATCTTCCACTGGATGCCACTGACCCCGGTGGCCTCAAGGAGAGCGCTGTGCTTTGGCAGTATGAATGCAGACGCCTCGACAGATGACCGTTCAGACTTAGGGAATCTCCAGCCGTTACAAAACTTCAAGTTTTCTACATTTCACTGGGGGATTTCTATCTCTTGCCATTGTAAGTTCTCCTGTCTGGCTTAGCTTTGCATTTTCAGCGAGGATGAGTCATGTGCTACTTCCCTTTTACATTTTCATAAAACACACACCTTTTCCCCTGTGCATAATCCCTACTCCCACGCACAGCACTGCACTCCCGCACTTCTTTTTGTTGTGTGCTGGCCCCTGCATGAACCTGAGGGAGGGTGGGTCGGGCGGTCCAGGGCTGTGCGGTTTATGAACATGCTGCCTATAGGATTCCATAGAATCAGTTCTTGGCATCACAGGCGTCAGATGCCAGAGAGCAGGGACCTCCTCTGGCTACCCGATCCCACTGCAAAATTTCTTTGGAACAACATAAGCTTCTGGAAATTCCCTACGGAAAGACAAGTCTATTATAAACACAATTAAAGGGAAACTGCCTGGAGAAAATTTACCAAAATTGTCCAACAACTCCCAAGTTTTGAATTAAAACATAAAAGAAGATCCAGAGTTCTATCTATCACCCAGATGCTCAAGCCCTCCCCTGCTGCTCGGATCTGTAAAATAAAACATGCCTGGTTTCTGTGATTTAACTCTAAAATACTGCACAAACTTTGCAGCCAGCATGCATCTGCCACATGGAATCCCCCAACCAATGAATGGAAGCTGCCATCCTGGAGACAGTTTCACAAAAACAGCTCCTTTCTCCCATGGCTGGAGCCCCGGGAGGAAATGATTAGGAGCTGCTTAGTGATTTATTTGTCATTGCTTAGAGATACAGAGCATGCTGATGGCTCACTGTGCTACAAATGTGACATCACCCCACCACCTCTTTTGCTGCTTAAGAAAATCGTGCCAGAGATAAAGTCAAGCCTAAGAAATCACAGTTCTCTATTCTCTACCCAGTTTGGAAAATGTACCATCTCAAGAATTTTCCTTTTTTTTTTTTTTTTTTTTTTTGCCAGGTCCCAGGGCTGCAGTTTATAAAAAGCAGCAAGCGGCAAGGGGCACGCGTCCCTGTAACTCCATCTTTGAATGGGTCTGTTACTTACCCTGCATCTGTCTTCTGTCTGCTGAGTAAGGGAGGCACGGCTCACATTTCTGGCTTTCATTTTCTTCCATTGTCTCTGACTGCCGCAAAAGCTCCTTGCTCTCTGGAAACTTCAGAGCGCAGTTCTAAAAGCTCCCAGAAAGCGCCTGGGAGGGGGCCTGGGGCTGGGGAGGAGGGGACGGTGCGAAACCCCACCCCAAACTATTTTCCACTCCGGTGCAAAGTCTCCCTCGCCCGAGAAAACTGCATTCCAGCGCCAGGCCTCTTGGATCTCCCCTACCCCTGGCCCTCCGTCCCTAGGGTCTGTCCGTCCGTCCGTCCGTCCGCAGGCGCGCTCCCCGGGGACTGGGGGCTGGGCTCTGCCAGGGCAGGGCGATGCCGGGGGTTGGGCGCGAGGGGGGAGGCCCCAACAGGTGACGGCCTCTCCTACCCACAGCTTGGCCTGCCTGGTTCCACCGCTGCAAACCACCGAGGCTCTGCAGCCGAGGAAGGAAAACATTTCACACATGATTAAGGCCGGGAGCCTTCGCTGGGAGCCAGTGCCCTCATCTCTTTAATCTCAGAGGGAGAGTGAGCCTCCCAAATCGAGTGATCCACATATTAAGAAACAGCAACCTGTCGATCATTCAGTGATCCCAAATTTCAGTGAACTCCCTTAAAAAAAAAAATCCCAAACAATTTGAAAGAAAGGGTCTATGCTGAGTGCTGCAAGTAAGCACTTTCTGCACTAACTTTTTAGGGCCCGATTAACATCTATGAAGAAGTCTAGCGTCATTTGCACACAGTCGATTTCAATCACTCAATCTGGACTTTTTAAAAAAAAGTTCTACTTACTTGCCTCACTTTCTCAGACTCCTCCCTTCCCCAACACACTTAGAAACACACACACACTCACACACACACTCAGCCCTTGATCACAAATCTGAAAGGTAAACTAGCAAAGTCAACCTTCTGAAGCTCTCCCAGTTAACAACTTCAAAACATCTGAAAGACAGTGAAAATGCATTTCTTTGGATGGGCAGAGTTACAGCCAACATACTTCTTCTCCTTTTAAACCACCTACAAATATTTACTTTGTTCTTTACCCAGTCCTTGAAAAACTGGCAGAGTTCCCAGAGAGTGAAAATAGGGGGCACGATGTCAGGAGGATAAAAAAAAGGATGGCAAAATAATCTAGGCAACATTAGCTCTGCGACCTCAGACATCTCAGAGTAACAGTAGCTGGGAGGAAGAGTGCAATAGTGTAACCTGTAGCAGCCCCATCACTGGAAGGGTTAAAAAGGACAATGGTTAGTCTGGTGACCATACCTTGCCCCAGTTTACAGGGCATTCCAGCAAGGTTTGAGATTGATTTAAATCAAGAATGTGTGCAGAACAATGGCCGGCCTATGTTCCAGATTGTGACCTCGAGTGACCTGTGTGTTTTGGCAGTGGGGGTGACGTATTTTGGTCATTTAAGACATAAGGATGTGGAAGCACCTAACAGACAAAGGATGTAGGCCAAAAGGAAAGGAGACATGCCAGGAAGTGAGTTATACTCATGTCGGGAGGGGAAGAAGAGAGCCCCTCAATTCCTAATGGGATTTTTCTTGAAATCCAAGAAGACACAGTGAATCTTTTAGAAGAATAAACCAGTGCCTTGGCAGCCTGAATAGAGGCAGTGGGGTTTGCAGGGCAGATAACTTAAGGTCTCTATGACTTTGCAACAGAATTACCTGGCAATCTTGCTTTAAGGAGGAACGAATGGTACACAGTTTCTGTCCCGGTGGCCCCTGGGCAAAGCCAGATGAATCTAGTTTTAACCTTACTATTTCCTTAGGTGTAAAATGTTCATGAAGGAGGACCCTCCTATGTTCAGCCTTTCAGGTCCAGATCATCCTGATTCTTGTACACTGTTGTGTATTAGTTTTTAAGGCATTAATGCCAGGAGGAGGGGGAGGAGGGCGGGAGAAAAGTGAGAGAGAGAGAGAGAGAAACACTGCAGATGCAGCAGCCCAAATCAGATGTCCCTCAGCCTTTGGTTGTGACCCCAACCCCCTTGCTTTGGTGTCCAGAGAGCCCATCCCTAGCAGCTCCTACCTGTCATTTGGTAGCACAGAGGCAAAAACCCCAGGATGAAGGAGGCAGCAGAGAGCTGCCATGGCAGCTGGCAGCCACAAACAGTACCCTGCCCTGGGGCCCTCCTGGCTAGCTCAACCCAGGCAGAAGAGATCCATTGGCAGAAGCTGATTATGATTTCCTGGGGGCTGTTTGGAAGATGTCACAGCAGTCTTTCAAGGCCTCTGTTGATCCCTAGATGGACAAAAATAGGGGAATGTCTCCCACCAGGTCTGAACTACCATTTTCCAGGCAGCCCAAGGAACCCCCTTGGTCAGTCGACCTTGCGTTACAGCTGCTAGGACCCTCCCCTCTCGCATATGGGCCAAGCCGACTGCCCTCTCTGCTGATATTCCAGGAAGCAAAACTCTGTGATACGCACAAGAGAAAAAGGCGTTAGGGGGGAAGACATTTAACATAAATCATTAAGGACCATGAAACCTAGACATGTATTTACAGTAAAATAATGTTTTTTTGAATGATCAAACTTTCTGACCATTCTATAGGGAAAAGCTTCTATTGGATTACTTACCGGCCTTTCGTTCCTCCTTAAGAGGAGGAACTGAAAACAATTTGAGAAGGCACTCTATTAGCGCTTGCACCGACTATTCCATATCTTTCTCCAAAGCACAGAGACCTTCCTAACCATTTAACACTGATTGTCAGTTTCTCTGGAAAACAGTAGCTGTATTCTGCAATCTATGTAAACCTGCTAACTCCGATCTTCATGAAAACACTCTTATTGTCGCTGCTGTTACTGTGGAGATGTTCTTCTTTCTGGAAGAAACACTATTTGAACTAGAAGTAGGTGTATTTCTTTCTGGTTTAATTTAATTTCTGGGCTTAAAAATTGCTATTACATTGCAATCTGCCTACTGCTATACTTTGAAATTTGCTGTGAAAGGCATAAGGAAAGCGGCAAGAACTTGAAATCTGATTTCCCTCCAGTCATATAGAGAACTAGAATAATAATAATATCAGGAGGCTAAGTTTTCAACTCCATTTCTGTTAACAGGGAAAGGTGCAAGACTATTTCTTGGTTAGTGGTTCCATATGTTGCAATTCATGACTCAAAATGAGCTACCACATAAAACAAATGTCATTTAAAAGGAAAGACAAGTGATGAGATAATAGAGTGCTGTAAAGACAAATGGTAATTTTGCAGTCATAGCTAACCTGTTACAGAACTGGACCATTATTGGTGCTGATAACGCAACATAAGTGGCATCCACCATGAAGAGAATTAATCACAAAAATCGTAAACAATTGCATGCAATTTCTCAGCAGGCCAATTACAGGGTTGTGGAAAGCATGTCAATTTCCTTTATGTAAGTTTTTTCTTTCTTTTTTTTTTTTTTGAGATAGTGTCTTGCTCTGTTTTTTTTGAGACGGCACCTTGCTCAGTTACCCAGTGGCGCGATCTGGGCTTACTGCAACCTCTGACTCCTGGGTTCAAGTGATTCTCCTGCCTCAGCCTCCTGAGTAGCTGGGACTACAGGCACATGCCACCACGCCTGGCTAACTTTTTGTATTTTTCGTAGAGATGGGGTTTCACCATGTTAGCCAGAATGGTCTTCATCTCCTGACCTTGTGATCTGCCCGCCTCGACCTCCCAAAGTGCTGGGATTACAAGTGTGAGTCACCGCACCCGGCCTTTTTTCCTTGTTTTTTGGAGACAGAGTTTTGCTCTTGTCGCCCAGGCTGGAGTGCAATGGTGTGATCTTGGCTCACTGCAACCTCTGCCTCCTGGGTTCAAGCAATTGTCCTCCTTCAGCATCCTGAGTAGCTGGGATTACAGGCACCCGCCACCATGCCTGGCTCTTTTTTTTTTTTTTTTTTGTATTTTTAGTAGAGACAGGGTTTCACCATGTTGGCCAGGCTGGTCTCGAACTCCTGACCTCAGGTAATTTGCCCACCTTGGCCTCCCAAAGTAATCATTCTGGGTTTACAGGCATGAGCCACTGTGCCTGGCCTATGTAAGTTTTTCGAGAGAGAAATCATTGCAAGAACCAAGAGTAAGTGGAATTGCCCTGATACATATTTAATATTTTTTCACTTTAAATTCTATTGAGAGTCAGACAATTGAAAATGACTTGACATCATGACACAAAAGAAATAATTAATGCTTGCCGAAGTCCTTAAAATGTACTTTTCAAAGGCATCCATAACTGTGGGAGTTAATCAAAACAAAGTGAAAAACAAAGAAGTCAACAAAAGCGTTTCAACCAGAGGCCTCGTGTTTGATGTGTTCCATATTAACTGTTTCTAAAAGACAGGCTGTTATGGTATGAGGCCCTGTAAGTCAAAAACAAAGGATTTTTAACAACTGGGATAACATTTGCTTAAATGGATGATCTGGCACATGTGAAATGTGGGATCTCCAATCCTAGTTTTGACAGCAATGTGTCAGGTGGTTAGGGTGACCTTATACTTAGTATAAACCAGCAGTTGTGAGAGGGAAAGGAGACACTATTAATAATTACAACTGGACAACACGAAACCACGACTGTCCCTGGCAAACCAGTACAGATGGCCACCTATGTGTGATCCCAAGATAAGCCCTCTGGGCGCCTTAAGTTTCCAAATGTGAGGGGAACATAATGATACTGTTTCCCAACAAAGACCCTATAAAAGAATCTTAAACAATAATTAAAAAATAATTAATCTTAAACAATAATTAGAGCAAAGGTGTGAGCCTCACACGAACTGTATTACAAAGCCCCACTAACAATTTCATAAATTCCATAGTATGATACATTTCTATATGACTCATAGATCAAAACAGAATTTTCTCTTCTGTGTTAAGAGCAACAATTTCACCAGGTAACCATTTATATCTCCAGCATTCTCTCCAGAGCAGAGGGTAACCAATCTTCCCTTACTTAAAGTCCTTAAAATTCCAGTGGCTCCAAGGAGATCCTGCCAGACACTAACGGAGGTGCCCAAGAGCCCCTCCCTACCCACCAACACTCAAGTCTCCCTATCAAATGTCTTGGAACTCTCCTCTTGCCCCTCCACACAAATTCCTCATGTGATCATATAATGTGAAACTACACATAGATCCAATGTGTTAATACTTTAAGCACGTTTGCTTTCTTTTTAAGAGAACCCGTTGATGTTGGCTTTTATTATGGGTTCTTTTATCTATCTTAAGTTGGAAGATAGATGCTAGGCAGCAAAGACGGCGTGTGCACAGCACTGTGGTCAGAGCTGGCATCTGCTCAGCACATCGTCTTGAAAGTCTTGCTTCACTCTGCCCTCTGGTCACTGCAGACAAAGTCTGGATTCCAGGTGGCAACTTCTAAGTGAAAATTGTAACATGTATCTGCTCACCCCTTTTATCCCAGAGGGAGCAAAACCATGGCATATTTCACAGAGTTCCTGAAGGGCCAAGGTGGAATCCACGAGAATATGAGAACTTCTATGGATACAAGCACCTGGGTTGCTACCTCGCTTTACCCACAGTGCCTCATTATCAACCCTTTCAATAGAGTATTTGTTGGAAAGAGATTCTCCTGGCTTATTTTCTGCCGTTGAGCTTCTCCCCGGCCTTCTCTCAAAGCTCCAGTGACCTGTGGAGGTGGGGGCTGGGGAGTAGGGGGAGCAAGAAGGAAGGGAAACCAATCAAATTGCCAAAACTGGGATCATGGAGTACACTTCTCCCTGTTACCCCCACCAACAGCTCCCCACTTTGCTGCTGAACAAACTGACTCCTGCAGCATTCTCGAATGTCTGGCTCTCATCTCTCCCGTCTTTCTCATCTCCAGGGTCCTGTTCAGTCTTTACTTGGTGAATACCTTAGGATCTTTTATCCTCTTTTTTCACTACTGAAGTCCAAGGCCATTGTCCTAGGTGACCCCTCAATTATTATTATTATTATTATTATTATTATTTTGCTGGATGGAAATGAAGAATAAAAGAGGAGGTATGTCTCTTCTTCTTTCTTTTTTTTTTTTTTTTTGGATAAGTTCTCACTCCACCACCCAGGCTGGATTCAGGGGTATGATCATGGCTCACTGCTTCAACCTCTTGGGCTCAATAAATCCTCTAGCCTCAGCCTCCCAAGTAGCTGAAACTACAGGCACACTCCACCATGCCTGGCTAATTTTATATTTTTTGTGACATTAGGTCTCATTATGTTGCCCAAGCTGGTCTTGAACTCCTGGGCTCAAACAGTCCTCCGGCCCTGACCTCACGAAGTGTTGAGATTTCTGTCATGAGCCACTGCACCTGGCCTGGTATACCTATTTTCTAAAATTCCTCTTCTTTCAACAATAGAATGGGGTCTGGTATTATCTGGGGGGCATTGCTGTAAGAGCCCTAAGGCGGCATGCAGTTCCGTCATAGATATTTATCAAATTCTGCCGGGAGCTGGCACCTGCTCTAGTCACTGAGACCTCTGGTCTGTAAGCTAAGACTGTGATGCCAGGGACCTCCCTGGGGCGCAGGGCTTCCTGGAGGAGGAGGCCAAAGCTGGAAACTACCCTCAGAGCTGGTGCGGAGGAGGTGTGCAGCTGCTAGGATAGGGGAAAGCGCCTGAGGGGAGCTTGGGTGCAAGGGTGCACCCAGAGCATAGCCTTTGGGCAGGGGTGCCCATAAAGGCTTGGGGGCAGTGGTGCAGCCCAGGGTGGAGGGTGGAGGCTCAGAGAACAGGGCCCTGGAGGTCACCCTGATGCAGGAGAAGGAGAAGCCTGTGACTGGTGTCTTGGAGTCTCAGCAGGGATTGGCTGTACCCAGCGAGTTTCCTGACCGCTCTCTCCCCTGAGCTTTGCTCTCCTCTCCCCCCACCTTTGGAATTCAGAGCTCCTCACCTTCCCTCCCAGGGCCAGCGAAACAAGTGAATTGCCTGGATCACTTTGATCACCTCTACTAGCTTCTCTGCCAAATAAACACTGAAATGGACTTTGTTTCAACAATGCAGCTAGCTTTGTTTTGTTTTTGTTCCACTTTTTCATCAGTTCTCAGCCTCCGGTTGAGTGATGGCCATAGGCTTTAAGAGAAACAGAGACACAGATGCCACAGAATGAAAGGCGCAGTGCAAATGCATTCACCCTTCCATGTCACCCCCGGGAGGCTGACAGTCCTGCAGCCACACCTGGAGCTGAGGGGGTCACCCAGCACCCAGGGCTGGGCTGCCTGCCTGCGCGCAGCCTGCACCCCCTCGGGGGTCTCAGAACACCAGGAAGAGTTGGGAATGGGATGCTGGATAGGAGGATCAGGGGTGATCAGGAGGTTGGAGGTGCTCGGGAGGGGCATCCAGAGACTCAGAGGGCTCAAAGTAGCCCGTCTGCCCTGAGCCATGCCTCCTACTTCTTCAAGTGCCTCACCCTCGAGTTTATAGAATTCTTGAAAGCCAGTCACGTGCTTCAGAAGTCAAGTATTTTTACAGTGATTTTATTTTTCTCTCCCCACCTCAGTCCACAGAACTGAAGGTGGGGCGGAAGCGGAGGCGGGGTAGGGCCGGGTGGGGACTTCTGTTCCTTGCAGATGGAAAAACAGTTTTAATAGAGAAGGACTAATTTCTGGAGCCAAGTGGGTAGAGGGGGTGCTGGAATGCGGGAGATAGAGGAAGCCCTCCAGGATTTAGAAAGTATTGATGGCTCAGCTTCTCTGCCCTAAGCCGTAGTGCATTTTGTGTTTGTCCCCAAGGCTGCTAGAGCTTAACATTCTTCATTTCCCAGATGACATTGTTTTGCTTTGTAAACACCCACTTTTGCAAACTTTACAATCTCTGAACTGGACAATATTGAGTGGGATAAAATATTTAATGACTGGTTGGGCCAGGGTTTCTATAACACTATATTAGAAGCCTAATTTGTGTAATGCTTGAGTTCATAAAGGTAAAAAGGGTACAATGATTTTTTTTTTTTTGAGATGGAGTTTTGCTCTGTCATCCAGGCTGGAGTGCAGTCGTGGGATCTTGGCTCAGTGCAACCTCTGCCTCCTGGGTTCAAGCAATTCTCCTGCCTCATCCCCCGAGTAGCTGGGATTACAGGCGCATGCCACCACGTCCGGCTAATTTTTGTACTTTTTGTAGAGACAGGGTTTCGCCACGTTGGCCAGACTGGTCTCGAACTCCTGACCTCAAGTGATCTACCCACCTCAGCCTCCTAAAGTGCCAGAATTACAGGCATGAGCCATAGCACTCAGCTGGTGTAATGATTTTTAAAATTGTTTCTGCCTGCCCCTCACTGACACCTCTTGTCTGCATATACCTTCACCTAACACATTCAGCACCAGCACTGATACAAACTGGTGTGGAAAGTGGACTGCAGGACCTGATGATATTCTCAGGTTCACTCTGCTCACAGGCCCCTTCTGAGACAATCAGCCAGGGATGCTTCCTTTCGTCACCCCCCAAGCCTGACTGGTACAATCAGTAGGCTGAGCTGGAAGAGCTCAGAGGCTCCCTGGGCTGGACAAGAGACAAAGAGATCCAGTCAGATTTCCCCTCTTCTCCTTTACAGAATTCGAATATGAAATGTATAGCAAAGGGGTACAGGTGATGTGACTAAACATCCTGGTTTGCCTAGGACTTTAGGTGTTGCCTGGTTGTGGAAATTTTGGTGCTAAAACTGGAAAAGTCCCAGAGAAACTGGGTTGAGTTGGTCACCCGAATTGCAGGCAGTATGGCAGGTGAAAGCTGAGATGCACAAAGACAGCAAGCATAGCCAGGTGGCGCCGTGGCACAGTGGCTCAGTGGCGTGGTGGCTTGGTGGCATGGTGGCTCACATCTATAGTCTTAAAACTGAACTACTTGGGAGGCTGAAGCAGGAGGATCACTTCAGCCCAGAAGTTTGAGACCAGCCCAGGCAACGTAGTGAGACCTCGTCTTTACAAAAAGTTTTCAGAAAATTAGCCGGAAGCCCAGGAGCTCGAGAGTGCAGTGAGCTGATAGCTTCACCGCACTCCAGCCTAGGAAACAGAGCAAGGCCCCATCTCCTAAAAAAAAAAAAAAAAAAAATTAATTAAAAAAAATAAAAAAAGTGATAGCAAGCAAAAGCCTTGAGGTCACACAAACCAAAGAAAGAGAGAGATCAGCAGAGCAGGCTGTGTAGCAGCAGGAGGCAGAGAAGGAAGCAGGAATGGAGACACTGAAGGCTGGGCAGGGGTGCATGGGGGGAAGGACAGTGTCCTGTGGGTTTCCCAGAGTTGCTGTCAGCCTGATGCCGCCACTGCTGTATTCTAAATGTTATCCTAATGTTATCCTAATATATACACACACACACACATACACACACACACACATATAAAATGTCTCCTAAATGTTGCTCAGGAGGCTTGGGAAAGCCATTTCCTGTTTTTCCTTACTTCCAAATATAAATAATAATCCAGGGTTACTAGGTTATTAGTACGCCTGTTTCTTGTCACCTGAACAGGTCATAATCTATGAAAATCAGGACATTCACATGGTCAGTTGACAGAATCACTTATGAAATAAAATAATAAACATAGTTTGGTTCGTCTTTAAAAACAGACATACACACACACAGCTTTGTCTTATCTTTTCAAAGGTTTCAATTCCGTAGTTAAAAATTGCCATGGGTTGCACATAAAACAGTCAACTGTAGGCTGAATTTGGGGAAAGAATAAAACCTGAAGAAAAGGAAACAGTGAAAATTACTTTGTTTCCCAAACATCAACAATTTCTCTTCGGCTATAGTTTGAATGTCTGTCCCCTCTACAACTCATGTTGAAATTTAATCACTAACGTGTGGCAGTGTGGAAAGGTGGGGTCTTTAAGAGGTGACTGGGTCAAATTCTTACCATTTATATTAGTATTAACTTTATACTGACTTGCCTAAAATATTAAGCTTTTTCTCATCTATATTATTGTTAAATTACGGGTTTGATAAAACAGTTATATATTTTCTTACATCCTATATAGTAAATATATAACTATTAAAAATGTAAAATATTTTGTTTACTGAATTCTTTACTATTTTGAGAAAGGGTCTCGCTCTGTGACCCAGGCTGGGGTGCAGTGGTGCAATCACAGCTCACTGCAGCTCCAAACTCCTCCGAACTCCTGGGCTCAGGTCATCCAACTCAGCCTCCTGAGTATTTGGGACTACAGGTGCACACCACCATGTCTGGCTAATTTTCTACAAATTTTTTATAGAAATGGGGTCTCACTATATTGCCCAAACTGGTCTTGAATTCCTGGTCTCACGTGATCTTTCCACCTCAGCCTCCCATAGTGCTGGGATTGCAAGTGTGAGCCACCGCACCTGACTTGTTCATGCAATACTGAACATTGCCTCCTAAGACCTAGTAGTTTGGAGAATACTGCTTTAGGCTAAAGATGATCAATTCATCCATCTTGTCATTCACTCACACCTTCATTTTTTCAAAAAACTATTAAGCCCTAGTTTGCCAGTGGAGGAGGCCAAGGATGTTGAAATTGATGAGAGAAGCCATAGACTTGTGAACACTTGTCGCACTTTCTTTGCTTATATGTGAGCCTCTCTGATGAAATTTATGAGGTTGCCAAGGAATAAGACTAGCTTTATTATCTCTGAATCCCCAGTTCTTACCACAGCCCTAGCTAGGCACACATGGATGCTGAGTAAATGCTTTTTTTTTTTTTTTTTTCCTTTTTTGAGATGGAATCTTGCTCTGTCACCCATGCTGGAGTGCAGTGGCGTGATCTTGGCTCACTGCTAAAACTCTGCCTCGTGGGTTCAAGTGATTCTCCTGCCTCAGCCATCCAAGTAGCTGGGATTACAGGCCTGCACCACCATGCCTGGCTAATTTTTGTATTTTTAGTACAGATGAGGTTTTGCCATGTTGGCCAGGCTGGTCTCAAACTCCTGGCCTCAGGTGATCCACCTGCCTCAGCCTCTCAGAATGCTGGGATTACAGGTGTGAGCCACTATGCCCAGCCAGTATCCCAAACAGTTTCATTCTATGTAGAGGTCAGAATCTGATTAATGAAACACTGAACACCAGAAAGAATCAGCTGAAGAATTCTCTGCAGCTGAAAAGTGGGGAAGAGAAGGGCAGTAAGCCTTTGGAATCTGACAGAAATATTACCCACTGATAACGGGACTCTTTGAAACAACACAAACTCATAACATGTTTTGAATAATGGGATTCAGTCACATCAGGGTTACCTGGTTTAGCAAGGAGAAAACTCAAGCAACACAGCACAGAGGTGGATACATATGTTTGGATATTCACTCAATAGGCTCACAGACTGATTCACAGCACCTGGAAGACCTCAGGAGGGATGTGATAGGAAAGACGATGGAATGATGGTGGACGTGGCAGGACAAGTATCCGTCCCAGGCATTCTGTGCCCCAGGACAGGTGTCAGGTCCATGCATTTCATGCACAAAAAGCTTGAACTGTGTCCTGCCAGCACCACGGAGTCATGAACAAGATAAAAGCAGACTAAGGACATGATCAGATTTGTGTTTGAGATAAATCTGTGTGGAGAATGGATTTGAGAGAAGCAGGAAAAGAGATTACAATAAAGTTTCTGTTATAGTAATTTAGGAAAAAAGATGTGAGATTTGAAACTATGGGAATTATAAAGATAAAAAGAAGGCAAAGGTTTGAGAAATGCTCAGGAAGTAAAATTGGCAGGATGTATAAATTAAATTGAACGTAGGGTAGTGGAAGCTGGGAGATGCTCCAGGCTGCTGAACAAACTCAGGTTATGTTTCAACATTCCGTCTCAGTTCTTTCCACTGATTGACTTTGGTCAGTGCTACCACAAATAGGCCCAACCCAACTATTTCCAAAACAAGTTCACTGCTCTAATAGGTTTCTGTCGCTACATTCTTTCAATGTCAGCAAGTCAGCATCGCACGTTCTAGAAACAGGGACGAAAATTCAACATTCTGCCAACACCATCTTTCTTTCATAAGTCAGAAATGGCTCCAGGCACATCACATGGCATTAATTTTGTACTATATGCAATTCTGATTGATTACTGGGTGCCGAATTATAAATAGTTGTCAAGAAGTCTAATGACCATTTATCAAAAAAGATGCTGAAACCCTGTATATATGAGTTATAAAGAAAGGATGTGGCGGGGATATTAGTTTAACTAAAAGGGCATTGGTTATATAGATCCCCTCTTAGTTCTAAAATTTCTGCCTGTGCCTAGCTGTGTGTTCAGTTTGCTTTGGGTGCAATTTCTAGAACTCTGTGCAAACTCTTTGGTTTAACTCCAAATCGTAGTGAAGGATGTGAGGTGTAATGATTACCTGGCACGGTGCCTGGCATATAGTAGGCACTCCAGGAAAATTTGTTGGGTAAATGAATGTAAATAAAGGCAACCAACTCTGGGCAGATTCGATCCCTGGGGCGTGAAGCCAGATTTTCCCCTATTAGCCCAGGATCCCCATAAAATAGCTGGAGGCTACAAGGGAGCAGCACAGCGTCTGCACCTCGGCCCTGTCTCTACGCACCGCTCAGACTGGTTTTGGAGCTTAGATATGCCTGGATCTTCACCTTCCTATGCATTTTGTTGTTATTTCACTTACTACAGAGTTAGTGCAATGGAGAAGTCCCAGGGATGCAACTGTCACCAGTAGGAACGCAAACCCCTGTTTAGGCATATCGCCACTAGGGGGCGAGAGAGTCAAAAGGCTGCATCGGAACGTCCGCCTTGCCCTCTTCAAGGTGTCAAGTTTTTCCTGAATTTCCAATGAAAGCATTCTCAGATTTCTTCTCCCTAATCATCTCCGATACTTGGTACAGCAAGAATGAGGAATCATAATAATATTTTATCCCAAGCTATTGGAAACATCCACCTTTGGCAATGCTTTTTGTTTTCTAATAAAAATTTAAACATGAAAACAGAAATCAGGAAAATTTCCCAAAATTGGTTACTGCTTTGAGCTGCTTCCTATGCAATTGCCTGGAAGCTGTGAGGCCCCAATGTGCTCCTTCCAGGCACTGCGACCAGAGACGCTGCGCGGTGGGTGGGGTTGCCAGGGAAAATACAGGATGCCTAATTAATTCAAATCTCAGGTAAAGTCTTTAATGTAAGTATGCTCCAACTTGCGAGAGGTGTGTATGTGTGTGTGTGTGTGTGTGTGTGTGTGTGTGTGTGTGTGT
>NW_012119932.1:2405991-2407743 GCF_000951035.1 Colobus angolensis palliatus
TGTCACCCAGACTGCAGTGCAATGGCAGGATCTCAGCTCACTCCAACTCCCGGGTTCAAGCAATTCTCCTGTCTCAGCCTTCTGAGTAGCTGGGATTAGAGGCATGTACCACCATGTCTCGCTAATTTTTGTATTTTTAGTAGAGAAGGTGTTTTGCCATGTTGGCCAACCTGGTCTCGAATGCCTAACCTCAGGCAATCCACCTGCCTCAGCCTCCCACAGTGCTGAGATTACAGGCGTGAGCCACCGCACCCGGCCAATACATATTTTTTAAATGATATAATCAGCAAAGCCCTAGTTCTTTGTGAAAACTAACAAAACCCAAAGCAAAACCTTTCCTAAGTTCCCTTTCTTAGCACATTTCACCTAAAAGATTTGCTTCTCAGTGGCTCTCCGTGGAGCCACTTCCTTTCCTGGCTAAGAACAATTCTCATTCAGTATCTTGCTGTCATCAGATTTTCCCATATTCGGACTTTCCTGGGAACATTTTCACACATTATCTTAGTGGCTCTGTTGCCCTCTGATTCCAACCTCGCTCTGTTCTTTTCTGGAGGTAGAAGTCCTAAAACAGAAACGCTTATCCCCAATCCAAACAATTAATCCCCAAAGAACTTTCCAGACAGGGCAGGTTCATGGCTGCCTTGTCCGCAAAAGCCCTGTTTTCTGGGTTCCTTGTCTTGGGCAACCTGTAGAGTGAGAGCCATCATTGAAGGATGATTTGGGCTTCAGCTGGAACAAGGAGAAATACTCCTGAGCCGTTCCTAATGGTTTGCTCGGGCAGGGTCTGGAGTAAGAAGAAACGGCATCTTAAAGATGGAAATACAGGAAGCTTAATAAAAGGTACTGCAGTGTTTCCATGGGACTGTACAGGGTTTTGAAAATACTTCCAGGGATGTTGCAGTCCAGGGACAGGGACTCTCATCTCTCCTAGGCCTGAAGGAGCAAGAGGAGAAAGCACCTTCCCCAGCCTGGAGAGAGAGTCAAGGGGAGGGCTGCCTGGAGGAGTCTGCCTTCCCTAGAGGAATACAGCCCACCCAGAGTGGCCTGGCAATGAGGGGACCAGGAGAGGAGGAAGACAGCCTCATTCTTCTCTTGGCCTCCAGCACTTGGAAGGAGCATGGAGGGTAAGACTGGGGACTTGTTATCCTCGTACAGAGAAAGAACAGTCATATAGAAGAGAAATAAAGACAGGCTGGACTGTGGCTCATGACTATAATCCCAGCACTTTGGGAGGCCAAGGCTGGAGGATCACTTGAGGTCAGGAGTTTGAGAGACCAGCTTGACTAACGCACTGAGCACACTGAGACCCTCCTCTCTCTCTAAGAAAAAAAAAGAAAAAGAATTAGCTGGGTGTGTGTGGTAGTGCATGCTACTGTGGAGGCTGAGGCAGGAGGATCACTTGAGTCTGGCTGAGATGGGAAGATCATGGATGCAATGAGCTGTGATCATGTCATTCCATTTGTCTGGTTGACAGAGTGAGACTCTGTCTCCAAAAACAACCCCCAAAACAAAGAAAAGAGGCTGCCTGTGCTAAGGACAAAGTGAGATGTAGACACAACTGGTTTGGGAATTCAGCAGAGTGAAAATAAAGGCCAGAGGTCAGGTGTAGTGGCAAGTGTCTGTAGTCCCAGTGACTTGGGAGGCTAAGGCGGGAGGATCGCTTGAGGCCAGGAGTCTGAGGTCTGCCTGGGCAACATAGCAAGGGGAAGGAAGGAAGGGATGAAGGAAGGGGAGTGGAGGGGAGGGGGGAGA
>NW_012119932.1:2408288-2409293 GCF_000951035.1 Colobus angolensis palliatus
AAAAAAAAAAAAAAAATCCTTGAGTACTGTGATCTGCTCCAACTGTCAAATGTTAAGAACTGAGCACTTTCCTCATTTACTGTTGACACAGGTGGAGTTATGTGGATTAGCACAGTGCTGCATGGGGCAGTCATTTATTTCCTCCAGAAGAAACAATTTAAGCCATCGTTCATGTTCAGGTTAGATAGCAACAATTTAGAACGTTCTCGCCTGCAGATAAAGGAAGACGAGTGTTATCTGACCTGACCGTGGGGAAGATGAAGAAACATCTAACACTGTGTTTATAACTGAGCCGGACAGATCGCCAGAGATAGGACAGCAAAGACCCCATTGTCTACACGGGGCTACATTTGGATCAGAGACAAACACTTTCCGAAGCAGCTATTGAAATTGAACACTGGTATAATATCTTGTATCAGACTGTCGCTTCATAGCAAATTTTCTCTCCAGAAAACTCCGCAGGACTCCTATAAAATCAGAGTTACAAGATTTGTATCTTTACTGAGGGAACTTTAAGAAGCTAGAGTTTTTAGCCATTAATAATGTAAGCTTAGGTGAGGTGTGGTGGCTCATGCCTGTTATCCCAGCACTTCAGGAGCGGGAGGCCGAGGTGGGAAGATCGCTCAAGCCCAGGAATTTAAGACTATCTTAGGCAACATAGCAAGACCCGGTCTCCTCCCCCAAAAATTTAAAAATTAACTAGGCATGGTGGTACATGCCCGTAGTCCCAGTTACTCAGGAAGCTGAGATGGGACAATCACTTGAGCCCAGGAGTTTAAGACCAGCCTGCACGACATACTAAGACTCCATCTCTCCAAAAAAAAAAAAAAAATTAACTGGGTTTGGTGGCAGGTGCCTGTAGTCCCAGTTACTCAGGAGGCTAAGGCAGGAAGATCGCTTGAGCCCAGGGGTTTGAGGCCACAGTGATCTATGATTGCCCTACCAGGCATTTCAGCCTGGGTGACAGAGTGAGATTCTGTCTCAAAAAATGAAATAAAGAAATAC
>NW_012119932.1:2409998-2411144 GCF_000951035.1 Colobus angolensis palliatus
AAAAAATTAAAATTAACTGGGTGTGGTGGCACATGCCTGTAGTCCCCATTACTCAGGAGGCTAAGGCAGGAAGATTGCTTGAGCCCAGGAGTTTGAGGCCACAGTGATCTATGATTGCCCTACCAGGCATTTCAGCCTGGGTGACAGAGTGAGATTCTGTCTCAAAAAATGAAATAAAGAAATACCAAATAACATAAGCTTCCCAAGGTCTTGCTGTAAGCACCCCCAGACATTGTAAACGTCACCTCTGGTCACATATGTAGAGTAAATTAATTGGGTCCTGTGCATTTCTTTAGCCCCTGAGGGACCTCAAGAGTCCTGGTTGGGGCGTGACCTCTAACTGAGGTTGGAGGGCCATCTCTGGGCCCCATGCCCTCTGTCCCAAATGTGCTTCTCTTAGAAGCCTGGGCCATGGACAAATGGGATGTGATGAACTTAACCTTATGGGGTTGACACTGGAAAATAAGGTTGCAATGATTGCTTTGATGGGGTCCAGAGCACACTACCCTCTAAATATGATACCTTGGTATTGAGAAAATAGCAGAAGCAGGAAAGTCTTTCACCTTCCCCTTATCCTTCCCCACTGAAGCAGGTGGCAAGACTCTCATGTGAGAGATGCCCTCCCTGTACCTGGAAGAAAGGAGCATCCTTGTCTCTGAAGGCACAGGGACATAGAGAAGAATCTAAACAAAGAGTCCTGGCTGAGCCCCCAAGTTCATTACCATTAGATCACTTCTTTCATCTTCCAGTCATACTTCTGCATGACTGTTCTGCTCTTCATCAGATTTATGCATAAACATACATACATTCACCTCTTTCTTTGGGTCTTCCTTTCCAAAGGCTCTTGTGTTAACCCCCAAAAGCTCTTGTGTCAACCCAAACTTACATTAAGTAAATTTGTGGTTGGGAGCAGGAGCTCATGCCTATAATCCCAACACTTGGGGAGGCCAAGGAGGGGGATCACTTGAGGTCAGGGGTTCCCGATCAACATGGCAAAACTCTGTCTCTACTAAAAATACAAGAATTAGCCGGGTGTGGTGGCACACACCTGTAGTCCCAGCTACTAGGGAGGCTGAGGCATGAGAATTGCTTGAATTGGGGAGGTGGAGGTTGCAGTGAGTTGAGATTGCGCCATTGCACTCCAGC
>NW_012119932.1:2411779-2414894 GCF_000951035.1 Colobus angolensis palliatus
TTTTTTTTTTTTTAATTTTAAAATTTTTAACTTTTGTGGGTACAGAATAGGTATATATATTTGTGGGGTACGTGAGATGTTTTGATATAGGCATGCAGTGTGCAATAATCACATCGTGGAGAAGGGGGCACTATTTATCCTTTGTGTTACAAACAATGCAGTTACACAAATGTACAATTAAGTTATTATTGTCTATAGTCACCCTATTGTACTATCAAATAGTATGTCTGATTTTTGCAAGTATTTCCAAACCTTATATAACTCTCCTGAATGGAGAGCTTTCTTATTGTGCCTGTTAACTGTTTCTTATTCCTGACCAGATTAAAAGTCAGGAATGCAGGTCTTTAAATCACATTAAATAGAGTAAAACTACGTTATAAAAAAATTAGACTTTGTGGTACAGGGTGACTGATCTTTTGGTTTTTATTATTTTTTTGAGACAGAGTCTTACTCTATCACCCAGGATGGAGTGCAGTGCTGCAGTCTCGGTTCACTGCAGCCTCAGCCTTCCAGGCTGAAGCCATCCTTCTACCGTAGCCTCCCAAGTACCCGGTACCATAGGTGTGTACCACCTTGCCCAGCTAATTTCTGTATTTTGTATAGAGATGGGGTTGCATCATGTTGACCAGGTTGGTCTTGAGCTCCTGGGCTCAAACGATTCGCCCGCCTTGGCCTCCCAAAGTGCTGGGATTACAAGTGTGAGCCACCGAGTCCCGCCTCTGATCATTTTTTTTTAAAGCATGACAAACCCATGTCCTGGTTATCCCTTTCTCTCCATAGAATCATCTGCTCTTCAGAGTACTTAACTGATATGGATTACACATTTTCTTCTTATAGACTCTATCCATATGGTAGCTAATTGGAGAGCTCTGGCTGGCATTTCCTGGAGTAGGTGCCAAAGGATGGAAAGGTGTTAAGAAAATAACTGGTCAGCAGCCTGCTTTCCCTTAAACAGGATATCCTCTGTGGCTCATTCTGGAACTCCTAGACAGCACTGGGTTCTCCCAGGAAATATGGGGGAATCTGTGGGTAGGAGAAACTTCTGGATTGCTTGTGTTTGTCAACCAGGGCAATCCTGCTTTGGGAAAGCCCTAACTTCTAAAGCCCATGGGAATTTACGGCTGCTGACCATTCTACCATACGGTGAGCTCTGAGTCAAGGAAGGCTCAGGTTCAGCCCTCATACACAATAAGCTGTTTGGGGAAGTTCAGGCTTTCAAAGTAAGGAGGAGAAATGGCTACCACATGGGACCTATAGGTAAAACCTCCTCCTGCTTGCTGTTTTACTATTTCTGGGCATGGGGTGCAAAACATGTCACCCCAAAATATGATACCTTGCAGGTCACTAGCTTTGACTTTCCCCAGTCTTTCTGTTTAAGAACCAGCCATAAAGGAATTCTCTGACCGACCTCTCCTGAAAACAGGCCATAAGATTCCTAAGTGACAGGTATCTTGCCTTATACCCAGAGGAAAGGAATGCCACAAAGAGAGGTCAAGAAGAATCTGAACAAACAGGCTTCCCCCCAGTTTATTACCATTAGATCATACCCTTTGTATGTCCAATCATACTTTTTTTTTTTTTTTTTTTAAATAGAGACAGAGTCTGACTCTGTCACCCAGGCTGGAGTGCAGTGGTATGATCATAGCTTACTGCGGCCTTGAACACCTTGGCTCAATCAGTCTTCCTGCCACAGCCTCCCGAGTATCTGGGACTATAGTCATGCACCACTATAACCAGCTAATTTTTACATTTTTCATGTTGTATAGATGGGGTCTCACTCAGCTGCCCAGGCTGGTCTCAAACTCCTGGCCTCAAGCAATCCTCTCACCTTGGCCTCCCAAAGTGTTGGAATTACAGGAGTGAACCACTGCATCCAGCCTCCAATCATACTTGTACAAGACTGTCCATTCTTCATCAAACCTAACATAAAAACACACAGTCTTCCCTAGGTCTTTGGATTTCCATTTCCGAAGGCTCCTGTGCCATATAAAACTGATATTAAATCAGTTTGTATGCTTTTCTCTTGGTAATCTGTCTTTTGTTATAGCGTGTCAGCCATGACCCTTGTGATGGGTTAGAAAAAGGTATTACTCTTTCTCTTCTACTTGGGTAAAAGTGTGTATTTGAGGGGAAGATAAGGGATAGAAAAATATTTAAAATTATTATATTAATTTTGGGAATTGTAGCGTTCTAGACAATCAATTATTGTCTAGAATTGCTCCCCAGTTTCAGGGGCAGATTTTCAAAGTATTTTTAGCCAAAATGATTTGCGGCCACCCTGTGATCTCTCTGCCCCTTCGGCCAGCTACTTAATAGTAGCAACAGCTATCGTGAATGAGTATACACTTTATGTCAGCAAGCACTTTCATCGGTGGCATCATTTATTCCTCTCAACGACCTGATGAGACTGGTATTGCCATCATCCCCATATTACAGGTGAGGAATATGAAGCTTTGACTGGCCAGTCATCAAGCCCACGGACGTGAGGCTTGAGGCAAGTGTCCGGTCCCCTCCATGTTGGGAGCAATGAACTAGCAAAGACGATTTCAATACCTGACTCCTGAAAAAGGGCAAACACATTACACTTGATTCTTTAAGGCCCAACCTCCATCTTTCTTTCCCTACAGAAGAGTGATTCCATTTTAGTTAGAACAACACCAAGAATAAACTGAAATAGGCAGCAGCCTGTTGAATGCTGCAGAGAATGCTTGCGATTTCAATTGTTGTCAATTCCACACACAAAAATCACCGAATCAGGTGTGTGCCTTGCACCGTGCCACAGGCTAGAGATTCCAAGATGGAAATGAGGGACCTTTTTTTTACATGTGATTTATCCCTGGCTGTGATCCTCTGTCCCTGAGAATTCCCAGGGCATGACAGAAAGTATTGGAAAGCTCATTAGTATTATGGCTTATTTTTTGGAGGCTTCACTTTTATTTGAGGTTTGGAGATGGGATAAAGGAGTTAATTAATTGAAGAGCTAAGCCACTTAAAATACTACAAATAAACATTTTTAAAATAAACACAGATATTACAGTGTTGGATAAAATTACTGCCTTCTTTTCTTTCTCTCTCTCTCTCTCTTTCTTTCTTTTTTCCTTTTTTTTTTTTTTTT
>NW_012119932.1:2418639-2419625 GCF_000951035.1 Colobus angolensis palliatus
TTCTTTTCTTTTTTTTTTTGAGATGGAATTTCACTCTTGTTGCCCAGACTGGAGTGCAATGGTGCGATCTCGGTTCACTGCAGCCTCCACTTCCTGGGTTCAAGCGATTCTCCTGCCTCAGTCTCCTGAGTAGCTGGGATTACAGGCATGTGCTACCATACCTGGCTAATTTTGTTTTTTTAGTAGAGATGGGGTTTCTTGATGTTGGTCACACTGGTCTCGAACTCCTGACCTCAGGTGATCCACTCACCTTGGCCTCCCAAAGTGCTGGGATTACAGGTGTGAGACACTGCACCTGGCCATTGCCTTATTTTCTGAGATAAACTGCTGAACTTCAAAGAAATTGCATGCAGGAGGCCCCACCCAGTCAGTACTGCATGCTGAATCTCCAAGGGTACTGGTTCTCTTTCTCTGCTGGTAGTTATGATGCTTTATAACCAAGTGGAAATGAATTAAAAGTGCAGAACATATTAATGAGTGAAGGGAGATGGAGAAGTGTAGAGCAGTGACATTTTTTGGAAGCCAGACCCTCTGGACTGAGAAAGGAAATAAATGACCTGGGAGGCAGTGAAGAGGGAGAAACTGAGCAGATTAATCACCATTAGCTCAGTCAGCCACAAAGGTTATGTGAGCAAATACAAAAGAGAAAAGAATGAGAGAAAGGGAGGCAGTGGACCCAGGATGTTGTGACAAGTGACAAGACAGGAAGCTCATGTTAGGAAAAATTGAGTCAAAGATGGAGTCTATAATCAGGGTTTTCTGCAATTGTTTATGAACAGATCCAACGGACAATGGTCAGACTGGCAGACCAGGGCTGTACGGACAGTCTCAAAGGCAGATTAATAAAACCATCACAAAAATGAAGCAGCAATGGAAGAGGAGTAGAGCAGAAGAGACGATGCCAAAAAGCATAGCCTGAATCACAGAGAGTACATTTGAGGAAACTGAGTGAAATGAACTGGGGAAGAGAAAAGGGAATGAAAAAT
>NW_012119932.1:2419881-2420442 GCF_000951035.1 Colobus angolensis palliatus
CCTGACCTCAGGTGATCTGTCTGCCTCAGCCTACCAAAGTGGTGGGATTACAGGGGTGAGCCACTGTGCCCAGCCAGCTTAAAAATGTATAGATGGGAGATACCACGAATATCCCCCTTCTAAGTAATAGGTATCACTGGAGAAAACCAAGTAATTGGAAGAGGAAAAGGTATGATTATATCTGAAGATAATTCAAGAAGCTTTACTGAAATAAAAGACATGAATTGACACATGGAAATATAGGCTAAGAAAAAATGAGTACAGATCAAATAGTGAGAAAAAAGTCAACTCTGGAAGGCAGAGGACAATAGATACAAAATCTTCAGAGATGTAAAGTATGACTCAAGAATTTTATGCTCAACACTGTCATCCAAATATAAAGCAGAGGATTTTCAAATTTAAATGCTCAGGAAAATAGTTCCCATGAGTCCTTTCAAGGAACTATTGCAAGTCCAAACGCCATTCATCCAACAGAAAATTGAAAAAGTCAGGGTAAAAGGGCTGCTTTGAGGACTGAACCCGCTTAATACTAAAAGTAAAAATAAGACAAACATAGAACGA
>NW_012119932.1:2420722-2448963 GCF_000951035.1 Colobus angolensis palliatus
GAGTGCAGTGGCACGATCTCAGCTCACTGCAACCTCTGCCTCCTGGGTTCAAGCAATTCTCCTGCCTCAGCCTCCCGAGTAGCTGCAATTAGGGGTGCATACCACCATGCTTGGCTAATTTTTGTAATTTTAGTAGAGATGGGTCTTCACCATGTTGGCCAGGCTAGTGTCACACTCCTTACCTCAAGTGATCTGTCCACCTCGGCCTCCGAAAGCGCTGGGATGACAGGCATGAGCCACCATACCTGGCCAAGAGTTGATTCTTTAAAACTGGTAAATTAGATAATAGGAATATGATTTAGTAGTCTTTGATTTTTAAAATCATGGGTATGGATTAATTCAAATAAATTAAAAGTAACAAAATAACAGATAGTTACAACAAAGGAAGAGTTCGAGGACTTGCAAGGAGATGCTGAAGGAAATGTCTTGGAGGAGAGTCTCATTAAGCCTTGACCAACCAAACTGTGGAACTGAGTAGTGTCCTTGTATGTAATTGTAACTTCCCCTCACTGGAATTCCTTATTCTTTAGCAAAGAATTTCCCCTTCTAGATGAGAGATTGGTAGAGAAAAGAGACTAGTAAGAGGATTCTCTTCTTAAGGGCATCTTGTTTCATTTCAGATAGAACTTTTATTGATTAAAAAATTTCAGCTCATGCATCTCTTTCTCTTTTTACATACAGAAACATGTATTTTATAAATGTCACATATACCTATATTAGATTCTATACGTAATGAGAGAAATACGTATTTTGTCTGAGATAATATAGTTTTCTGTCCCTGTACCAACCAGGAGCAGACTTCTCCAGCATGTCTGTGATTTCCAAGTATAAAGACTTCATCTGGTTTGAATGACCACCTTTGGGGCCAGAGCCAAAAATCTGGCAGAGAGGAAAACTAGGAAAAGGGACAATCATGTGCTCCTGGTTTTGAATTGAATACGGCCAGTTTTGCAGTCAGCTTTTCTGCTTCTCCTAGCCGTGCTCTGTTGACCAGTGACCTCCCCATGGGCTGGAATCCTGCTGCTGGACAGCAATCAGTTCCTTGAGGCCAAAATGGGGCTTTGGCTTCATGGGAAATCCTCCATAACATACACTTGAGGACTGTGCGCTTTGAAGGTGCTTAGTCTGTGTGGGTGATAGTCTGAAGGTGCTGCACAAATGACAGCTTATTTGCATTAGAAAAAAAGTTTTGGGCTTTCATAAACATCTCTTTATGAAAAGGATTTGCTGGGTATACTTTCAAAAAAAGATACCATCTAAAACGAACATCTGTTACAACAGCTGTTCATAAAAGCAGATTAAGGTACAACTGCCACATAAAAAGTGAAAAAGGGGAACTATCTTCCCATTTTACTCTGATGAAATTTAAAACCCCTCCCATTTATTACCCAGTGATTCCACTGGGATTCAGCCCATTTCAATTCCCACAAATGAAAAACCACTTCTGTTTTAAACCATACCTACACATTCCTCCCCACCTGGAAAGCCTGAGCTTTAAAAACAGCCCACATCCCTAAGTCTTCACTCACTGGTTCTGCTGAAAGCTAAAGTGTTTGTCATTAAAAGTAAACAAAGAATAACCAAGAGGCAGCTGTCCTACTGCAGATGGTGCTGTTCAAAGTGTGAGCGTCACTCAGAAAGGGGTGATGGTCCTTTGGGAGGGCCCAGGGGTGATACATTTTTGTAAAGATGGTGAAGAATGCAGACACTGTGTTCTATAAGAAATGTATTTGAGGGAATTGGGGATATTTAGTTTGCAGAGGAGAAGACTTAAAGAGACATGGCAGTTGTCTTAATATATTTGAAAGGCTGTCATGTAGAAAATAGAATAGATTCCTTCTGCGTTGCTGTGAGGTGCAGAACCATTCCATGAGGTAGACTAATTTTGATTCATTTTTAGGAAAGATATTCAGTCTAACTAGATTTAGTGGGAAAAAATGGTTGATTCCTAAAATAGAGAGGGAGTTCCCCACTGCTAAGAATGACTAAGAAGAGGCTAGTTGAGGATTGCTCAGGAATTGTGTGGAAGGATTTCTCACACTGGAACACATGAGGACAACCAAAGGACCCGCTTTTACATTCCACCATTCATGCTTCGTTCTAAAGCCTTTTGTATCATCTTCAACACGTAGCAAATACTGATTTGGGGGAATTATTTTTAGGACACAGAGTAATTTAGCCCCAATTTTTTTTTTCATTATTCTCTTTTCTGAAGATGAATGAGAAGCAGATGACTAACAGAAAGAGGGGAAGGACAATCAGAAGAAGAGGTAGAAGGAGAATCTGTAGCTTTCCATGATTTCCTCTTTTTTGGAAATTTGGCTATATCTGAATAGTTCTATGAAATGTGCCTTAATCCATCTTGTGTTGCTATAAAAGAGTACCTGAAACTGGGTAATTTATAGAGAAAAGAGGTTTATTTAGCTCATCGTTCTGCAGGCTGGGAAGTTCAAGGGTATCACCTTGACTTCTAGTGAGGGCTTTTGTGCTGCATTATACATGGTAGAGAAGGTCAAAGGTGAAGCAGACATGTGTGAAAAGAGAAAACCTGAGCGGTGTCCCAGCTTTATAGCAACCCACTCCTGTGGGCACTAATTCAGTCCCTTCAGAACAAGAATTCATTCACTACCACAAGAATGACACCAAGCCTTTCATAAGGGATCCGCATCTTTGACCTAAACAGCTCCACTATGTCCCATCTCCTAACACCACCACATTGGGGATCAAGTTTTAACATGCATTTTGGTGGGGACATACAAATCATGTTTAAACCATGGGCCTTTGCATAACTAGAGTGTATTTTTATCAAAGACCAACTCATCCTTGCAAATAATCTCCTAAAATCCCTCTCCAAACATGTTTACCAGGAGCACTATAATTTTAGTATAAAATGTTATTGTTCTGCTTTCACTTATTCTCTTCATGGGAGTTCTCTCAATCCTCAAGTATGTCCGAGCTCACCCATAACTGATTAATATACTACATTAAGAAAAATACAAGTTGTGTTTACAGATTAACTTTAAAGAACATATACCCCTACCCTTAGTTCACCGCTAACCAAAGGACCAAACATAAATACAATCCATGCAAAGAGCCTCATTGACTCAAATCACTTTGTAACTAAACAAAATGAAGACAGACAGACAAACAAACAAACAAAGCCATCACAATCTCCTTGGAGAACACGGCGTGTGTGTGTGTGTGTGTGTGTGTGTGTGTGTGTGATGGAGTCTTGCTTTGTTGTCTAGGCTGGAGTGCAGTGGCGTGATCTCAGCTCACTGTAGCCCTCCCCCCACCACCCCGAGTTCAAGTGATACTCCTGCCTCAGCCTCTGGAGAAGCTGGGACTACAGGTGCACACCACCATGCCCAGGTAATTTTTGTATTTTTAGTAGAGATGGAGTTTCACTATGTTGGCCAGGCTGGTGTCAAACTCCTGACCTCAAGTGATCTGCCTGCTTCAGCCTCCCAAAGTGCTGGGATTACAGGCTTGAGCCACTGCTTCTGGCCAGCACAGTTATTTTTGAAGATGGATTAAAAAATACAGAACTATGATTCAGTGCATCACTAACCATCAAGTAAGAAAAAAGACACAGAGACCCCTTTGGTAGATAAGCACATTTGTGATCCTTCAACTGGATCCCACTCGTGCTCATCTAAATTCCACAATTCTCTCAAAGCCCACTTAAAATTCCCCCTTCCCATGGGAAATATGAAAAAGAACATTCATGTTCCACCTGAATGCTCTGTAGGTACCCCAAAATCTATGTACCCAGAACCGAATTTTTGTCCTTCAAACCTGGTCCTCATTGTTATATGGTTCTACAAAATGTTATTAAAACAAAAATCAGAGACATCCTTGACATTTCCCTTTCTCTCACCCAAAAAGGAATTAATGACTAAATTTCATCTAAACTATCTCCTAAGTACCATTTGAATCCATCCTACTGCCACCAACCTGAACAAAACTATCACCTCCTTTCTCCTGGAATATTACATTACGTCCCTTCGTTATTTTTTCAGGTACATTCTTGTTACCTTCTAGAGCCGGAATAATCTGAATGACAAAACTGATCAGGCTGTTCTCCTTCAGTTGTTTCCTACTACCCTTAGGAAATTCCAAACTCCTTATCACGGCCTCAAAACCCCCCCATAATCCAGCCATGCATTACCTCGCTAGCTCTACTTCCTATCACTTTTCTCCTTTGACCCGGAGACTCAAGTTAGGTTGATCTTGTCCCCTGTCCCTCTAAAGAAGAGGGCATGCTCTTTCCCACCTCAGAGCCTTTCTACAGGCGATTCCTTTGATCTTTCATCCTCCCCACTCTTGCTTCATCTAGCCAGGTCCTACTTCTCTCTAGGTCTCAACTCCATATCCTCTGGGAAATATTCCCTGATACCTGCATTTGCCAGATTAGGTTACCCTCTCAGGTATTTCCACAGCTCTTTACATCTCTCATTTGTAACCCACATCATATCTTAAGTCCTTGTTCATTGTCTGTCTTCTAAACTAAATGAGAAATTCCAAGGTTACAGGGTCCATGTCTGCCTGGCTCACTACTGTATCCCAGGTAGCTAGCACCTAACGTGTGATCAAATAGTTGTTGCATGGATAAATGAATGAGTAACATGTGCTGTCTACATCAATGATTCATAAATTTCACTATGCAGAGGAATCATTTGGGAAGCCAATTTAGCTGATCCATTATCAGTATCAAGACCCTACCTTTTCAACAACAATAGGGGATGAATTTTGACTCAGACTGTTCTTGACTCACACTTTGGAAAGCAATACTCCAGAATTACAGGCATGAGCAAGGGAGAGAAGCATGACTGAGGTAAAAGAGACAAAAGGGAGCAAAATGTGAGAAGTTAAATAACAATAGAAGACTCACATAACTGTTAAAGCAACACAACCACAGAAAATCTGAAGGACTAAATGAAAGATTGTCAAATTAATTCCTCAATGATACATATCTTCAAAACATTTGGAAGGAAAAGCCACTTGATATAGCTGGAGGTCTGGGGAGACATTGAAACAGGAAAACAAATTTGAACTTGAGTTGAAGGATGGGTAAGGTTGGGAAGTAGAAGAGGAAAGGAAATGGTATTACAGAGAGGTGAGTATATGAGTTCAGAGGAAGAAAAGTCTAGAGCAAGACAGGCAGCATTTTGCCAACACGGTGAAACCATGTTTCTACTAAAAATATAAAAATTAGCCAGGTATGGTGGCACGCACCTTTAATCCCAGCTACTCAGGAGGCTGAGGTAGAATTGCTTGAACTCAGGAGGCGGAGGTTGCAGTGAGCCGAGATTGCACCACTGCACTCCAGTCTGGGTGACAGAGTGAGACCCTGTCTCCAAAAAAAAAAAAGAAAAAAAGAAAAAAAGTTCAGAAGTTGAGGAGTTGAGGATATAGCTGGAAAGATAGGGAAGGACCTGACTGTTGAGGTCCTCAAAGTTAATGAAGGTGAACAGAATAAGCCACCTTAAAAGAGGCCACTTTGGCATAAGGATTTTTCTGAGTCAAAGGAAATTGAGAAACAGGAGGATGAAGAAGGAACTCTCTGCCACCCCTATTTTTGTCTTAAAGCAGGAGATAAATTTCATACCAGGAAAAGGAGATAACTCTTATCACTGAAGATTGTAATAACTTGAGTCTGCATAATAAAACTAATTAAATAATCCATATCTTCCACTAGTTTCCTCCATATACTTACTTTCCTAAAATTTGTTGCACTTAGAAGCTGTATTAGTCTGTTCTTGCACTACTATAAAGAAATTCCTGGACCTAGCATGGTGGCTCATGCCTGTAATCCCAGCACTTTGGGAGGCTGAGGCAGGTGGATCACTTGAGGTCAGGAGTCCAAGACCAGTCTGGCCAACATGGTGAAACCCCATCTCTACTAAAAATACAAAAAAATAGCTGGATGTGGTGGCACACACCTGTAGTTACAGCTACTTGGGTGGCTGAGGCATGAGAATTGCTTGAACCCGGGAAGCAGAGGTTGCAGTGAGCCGAGATGGCACCACTGCACTCCAGCCTGGGCAAAAGAGTGAGAATCCATCTCAAAAGAAAAAAGAAAGAAAAGAAAGAAAGAAGAAAGAAAGAAAGAAAGAAAGAAAGAAAGAAAGAAAGAAAGAAAGAAAGAGAAAGAAAGAAAGAAATTCCTGAGACTGGGCAATTTAAAGGGAAAAGAGGTTTAACTGGCTCATGGTTTTGCAAGCTATACAGGAAGCATGACTGGGGAGGCCTCAGGAAACTTACAATCATAGCAGAAGGTGGAGGGGAAGCAGGCACATCTTCACATAGCCAGAGCAGGAGGAAGAGATGGGGCAGGTACCACACACTTTAAAATAACCAGATCTCACGAGAAGTCTATCATGAGACAGCACTTGGGGGATGGTGCTAAATCATTAGAAACTACACCCATGATCCAATCACCTCCCACCAGGCCCTACCTCCAATATTAGGGATGAAAATTGAAGAGAAGATTTGGGTAGGGACACAGATCCTAACCATATCAGAAGCCCTAAAGCCTTTTACTTTGTCTTGTCACTTATCCACAATTTATTGCTCTGTGTTAAAATGGTATATAAGCATCAATGCCTAAGTACTTTTTGAAGGTTTTTACTTCTTTTCTGTGAGGTCCTCTGTGTACATGGGAGATAAACACTTTCTCATGTTAATTGTCTTTTGTCAGTTTAATTCACAGACCCCAGTCACTGAATCTAAGAGGTTAAAGAAAAAGTTATTTTTTTCCTCCCTTACATTAAGCAAATGAATGATAGGAAGAAATGCTCAAAAGTGACATCTGACTTATGATTTAAATAAATAACTAAAATTTGGATTACGTAAAATACTCTGTTTTTCCTAATATGTCCCATTTCCCTGAAACATTAAAAAAAATCTCTGTAACATAGTCTTCCTGTATGTCATAAAAATATAGAACAAAAAAACCTCAGGCTAAAGAAAAAGGTGAAATGTATATCGTATCACAGAGCCACTTAATTCCAAGACCATGGGTGCTGAGAAACTTCAAAGGAAATGGAACAACTGAAATGTAATTCTAACTTTGAACTTAGTTAACATAAGAAGAGTCCCTTTTCCTGCTTTACTTATTTAATGTCTGCTTTGATGGGTAGTGAAAAGGAATCTACTGGCTGAAATTAAAATGGTACAATCTAATATACGGTGGCTGGCTGTTATCAAAGGTGGTGGAGAACAGGTGCAAGAAGTTACAAAGGAAAAGTCCAGAATTTCACCCTGAGTAAATCCTATCATAGCACCTCAGAAGACCTGGCTTTAAGTCCTGGTTTCACCATGTTTAAGCCAGATGGATGTACCCCAACTCAACTGCAGATTCTTCATCCGTGAAATGGGGATAGGATTCCTTGCCATGTTTACAATGTTGTGAGAATTTAATGTGAAAGTATTTATAAACTGTAAGTCACTTTATACAAATAAAGCATTATTAAATTCCATCAACAGATAAAACAATAAACAGTTCTAAAAGAGATTTTTGTTTTTCCTAAATCCCTATGCAAGTAACACTAAAGTAAACATTAACTGTGGTACATAATGTCAGGGATAATGGTAAAACAATGCTAAATGACATACTCTTATATGCACATTTACCTTTTTGTCTGGCCTTACTTAATTTGCTCTCCTCAGAATAAACATCTTCAACTCTAGCTATACATTGGTGTTACTCTCTGAAAGCTAAATACTACAGGAATTTATATCTGATATTTAGGAAAAGCACCAGACCTGGTGCTATCTGTACACACATTAGATAAAGGATCCAGCAAACAGATGCTCCTTCTTGCAATCAGCCAAGAACTTCTAATATTCTGACAACTTGTTAATCAACCAACATATGGTATCACTCTAGTAAACACAACACTCAGATTTTGCTTTTTACAGGGCATTTTCTGAGAGATGTAATGGTCCTGACTCATCAGCACTATTCACTGGAAATCAAGTGAAGCTAGCCTCCTCCACCACCTTCAATTTGTCTAATTACTTGGGGAAAAATAAATATAAGCATTGATTGGAATTTTGTGTACTTTTTTTCTGAGTTGAGATTTTTTAACTGTCACCTTTGTAGACATTTGTAAAAGTAGTAGAAAATCTTTATTATACAGATTTACATATATCACAGGTCAAAAAATGTCTGTTTTTCTACCGTTTGATCCAGCAATCCCATTACTGGGTATCCAGAGGAAAAGAAGTCATTATATGAAAAAGATACTTGCACATGCATGTTTATAGTAACACAATTCACAATTGCAAAAATATGGAACCCGCCCAAATGCCCACTGATCAATGAGTGGATAAAGAAATTGTGAGATATATATATATATATAAAATATATATGATATATAGATAAAGATATACATGATATAAAGATATAAGTGATATATATGATAAATTGTGATATATGTGTGTGTGCACATATATATAAAGAGGCATACTACTCAAAAGAAATGAATTAATGACATTTACAGCAACCTGGATAATATTGGAGACTATAATTCTAATTGAAGTAACTCAGGAATGAAAAATCATACACACACACACACACACACACACATATACACCATGGAATACTATTCAGCCATAAAAAGGAGTGAAATAATGGCATTCACAGCTACCTGGATGGTATTGGAGATCATTATTCTAAGTGAAGTAACTCAGGAATAGAAAACCAAACATTGTATGTTGTTACTCATAAGTGGGAGCTAAGCTATAAGAATGCTAAGCTATAAGGAGCTAAGTTATAGGGATGCAAAGGCATGATACAATGGACTGGTTACTCAGGAAAAGGACAGAAGTGGGGTGAAGAATAAAAGTCTACACACTGGGCCGGGTGCAGTGGCTCATGCCTGCAATCCCAGTACTTTGGGAGGTCAAGATGGGCAGATCACCTGAGGTCAGGAGTTTGAGACCAGGCTGGCCAACATAGTGAGACCCTGTCTTTACCAAAAATACAGAAAAAAAAATTAGCCAGGCATGGTGGTGCACACCTGCAATCCAGCTGCTTGGAAGGCTGAGGCAAGAGAATCAGTTGAACCCAGGAGGCAGAGGTTGCAGTAAGGTGAGATTACGCCACTGCACTCCAGCCTGGGTGATAGAGTGAGACTCTATCTCCAAAAACAACAAAACACTACACATGTGGTACACTACACACTGTTCCAGTGATGGGTACACCAAACTATCACAGATCACCTCTAAAGAACGTATTCATGTAACCAAACACCACCTGTTCCCCCAAAACCTATTGAAATAAATAAATAAATAAAATGTTTAAAAAGTCTGTAGTTCTTCAATTAGTTACCTAAGGACTGCCATAACAAAGTACTATAAACTGAGTTGCTTAAAACAAGAGACATTTATTTTCTCATAGTTCTGGAGGCTAGAAGTCTGAAAGTGAGTTGTTGGGAGGGTCATGCTCCCTGCAAAGCTTATAGGTGGGGATCCTTCCTTACCAATTCCAGTTTTTGGTAGCCCGAAACCTTTCTTGGTTAATCCTTTTCTGTGATAGGAAATAGGGTTTCAAGGTATAGCTTTAGACTCATTTGTGTGTGTGTGTGTGTCCAGAAGTATGCACATATGTGCATATAGTTTGGATGGGAGAAATGTCCTCCTCTCCCCTAAGGTCTGGTATGGATGCTGATATGTGCAGGGATACCCAGGACATACCTTTTGGTGAAGGATAAGCTGCCCAGGTGGCAACGCAGCAAGCCAAGAACTAGACAGACATAGAAGGGCCTGCATTTGTGGCCTCTGAGTCATACTGGGCAGGGGTAGTAACAATAACTCATATTCCATAACCTATTGCCATTCCATAAAACTTCCAGAAAAGCTTGTCTCCATGCACAGTGAAGCCCTGGTCTTACCCCTGGTAAGACTTGAGCCCCTTCTCCAGAAGTCAGGAGGAGGTAGACTTGACAGTGTCATCACAGAGATCAGTTGGAATTAGAGATAGAGCATTTCCATGATGGAGGAGAACATGACAGGTGTCAGAAGACACTTGTTCTTGAGAGTACAAGACAGCCCCGTGGGACATTCAGAAATGCCTGAGGGGCACATGGAAATTGATAAACTTATGGCAAAGAGATGCAGCTTGGACTTTGCAATTTGGACATTTAAAAGGCAACGTGACTTTTTTTGAAGTCATAATCTTCAGAGGAAAAAGATTTGGGTTACTCAAACTAATACTAACACTCTTATTAAAAAGGTAGTTGATAATTGTTAAGCATTTCCTATGAACCAGGCAGTATTTTAAGCTTTTGAAGTTCTAGAATTATCTAGGCACAATTCCAATTTTAGAATCAGTTTTTACTTTGAGTGTCTATGTAATATTTTAATGTATAAAGTTGAACCATCTTTTAGGTAGAGGACTGAACCAGATGATCTCTTTAGAAGTGAAAGTCTTAGATTCTGTAACTATTATGATACCATCTAAATAGTCTTGGTAACTTCAGAGCAGAGGTCCCCAAATTTTTTGGCACCAGAGACCAGTTTTGTGGGAGACAATTTTTACATGGATGAGGGTCAGGGAGTGGTTTTGGGGATGATTCAAGTGCATTATATTGATTGTGCAATTTATTTCTATTATTATTACATTGTAATATATAATGAAAAATTATATAACTCACCATCTTATAGAATCAGAGGGAGTCCTGAGATTGTTTTCCTGAAACTAGATGGTCCCAACTGGGGATGATGGGAGACAGTGACAGATCATCAGGCATTAGATTCTCATAAGGAGTGTGCAACCTACATCCCTCACTTGCTCAGTTTACAATAGGGTTCACGCTCCTATGAGAATCTAATACCACCACTGATCTGACAGGAGGTGGAGCTCCAGAGGAAATGCGGTGATAGGGAGTAGCTGCAAATACAGATGAAGCTTCATTCGCTGGCCTGCTACTCACCCCTGCTGTGCAGCCTGGTTCCTAAAAGGCCACAAACCAGTACCAGTCCATGGCCTGGGGGTTGGAGACCCCTGCTTTAGAGTATTATGCTTCCGGGAATTGTCTTGTTAATAACTTCATTGAAACTTATAATTCTGGGTACAAAACAAAGGAATAGTCCTCAGTTCACTTAAGAATGAGCCAGACAGTCAAGAGCAGGTCTGAAGTATCATATCAAAGAGAGAAAACAGAAGTGAAAAGCAGATTCCAAACACCTATAAAAACAAAATACATGGAGTGCCTGAGTTTGAACTTGTGCACAGGCAGGGAATTGTGAACAATGCTGATGTCGCTGGTCAGTTGTGTCCTTCAGGTCTTCAACAGGTTGTTTCAGTGTTGGTACTAGTGATGGCCAACACCTATATAGTCTTACTATGTGCTAAGCATGTTTAACCATTGGACAGATGTTAACTCATTTAATCTCACAATGACTCAGTAAAATAGGTACTATTATTGTCTCAGTTCTGCAGATTAGAAAAAGGAGTCACAGAGAGGCTAAGCAACTTTTCTAAGGTAACTCAGCCAGGATGCACTAGGGTCAAGACCTGATCCCAGAGAATTTGGCTTTGGCTTTGGTGCTCTAAGGGACTACACAAACTGCTTCTCAAAATTGTTACTGAGGTACTTTCTCCCTTCAGAATCCCAGAGCAGTCTTTCTTGTCTCTATGAATTTGGACATGAAAGAATATCCTCTTGGCATAGTGGTCATAGGAAAATGGTTCCTCCAGAAGTGACAAATCATTTGACAATGTTTCATGTAAATCTCTTCTCCTTTTCCACTATTATGGGGCAAGACAGAACAAGCCCATAGTTCCCATTTAAATGGTTGCTGTCTTAATAGAAACCAAGAAATTCAAATTTATTATCTTCTTTTCTGTACTACCCTGTGTGAATTATACTCTCACTATAACAGCCAAGGTTTTGGGCTGAAGTTTTGGTTCCATCACATATCAACTGTATGATCTCTGTCAAGCTGTTTGCCATGTCTAAGCCTCAGTTTCCTCTTTGTTTAAATGGGGATAATAATAGCCCCAACCTCAGAGGATGTTGTGAGGACGACATTAAGACAATGCATGTAAACTCCTCCCTACAGTTCTTAGCTTGCAGGAAGGTTTCAATAACTTCTAGTTTTTTGCTATGATTTTTGATTATGGTGTCAAGCATCGTTATATTTATTTATTTATTTATTTATTTATTTATTTATTTGAGACGGAGTTTTGCTCTTGTTGTCCAGGCTGGAGTGCAATGGTGCAATCTCAGCTCACTGCAACCTCTGCCTCCCGGGTTCAAGTGATTCTCCTGCCTCATCCTCCTGAGTAGCTGGAATTACAGACATGCACCACCATACCTGGCTAATTTTGTGTTTTTAGTAGAGACAGGGATTCTCCCTGTCAGTCAGGCTGGTCTCGAACTCCCAACCTCAGGTGATCTGCCCGCCTCAGCCTCCCAAAGTGCTGGGATTACAGGCGTGAGCCACCGTGCCCAGATGATCATCATTATTATTGAAGGAAAAACAATATTAGCTTTCAAAAACATTTATTATAATTTGGAAATTGAACATTGTCAATTTTTAAAATTTTAGGTGTTTCCAATGCTTTTTATTAGGATCATTTATTATTAAAAATTTCTTGAAGGCTTTGTAAATATCTAGACTAATGGAGTCCCTTCTAGCCATGCTGTATTCCCTATGTATGAGAGCTTTTCAATAAAAATATTTCCTGTTGCTTGTCTTATCAGAGCCATGTATTTTGGTGTTATAAATTCATCGTAAGCTGATGATGAAGAAGATGATGATCATGATGACAATGTCATCACAAACCCATCCGCTTTGAGAACTCACATTCCGGGAATACCTAATTTGACTGAAGATAATTCTGATTACGTCTTTGAGTGAATGAAGTGCTTGATGCCTTCTTTGCTCTTGACAGATTGATCCTACCAGTCTAAGCTTTTAGCTGTCCCCAATGGGTTGGTAAGCTTAGTTTTGCTGATGCCATTTAGAGAAAAGAGAGTGTTTAGAAAACAACATTGGAATCTGCTTTTCTACTCGGCATTATTGGGCAGAACACATCTCTGAACAGAACAGGCCCAACTGGGCATGCATTCAAGGGGATGTCACAGCCAGAGCACCCACAGGATGTGGTGCCCCTTCACTTATAAGACAGTTCCAGGGAGGATATCTCACTGCTATATACAGTACTATTTTGTAGGTTTGTAACTTTCAATCCATGCAGACTTTTCTTCAAGTTTATAGGGCACTTATTTGGATTTGGAAACTTCTAGTCAATTCAGTATAGAAATGAATGGCAGCAACCTAAATCTTTTGCTCTATAAGCAGTACAGGTAATGGAGATTATTTATATAGAGTCAGAAGCAGTGAGGGTCTTTTGACCATGATGTTGGTTTACTACTGCCTTTGTCCTCTCTTTATCACTGACTTTGGACTTATTTACTCTGCACCCATCTTCAGCCTTCGTACGGGGGATGTTGTCAAAGAACCTCCCCTCAGAATATCTCCAGACAGTGCATTCCTGCAAAACCCACTGACTCAATATTTCACAGCCAGGAAAATAATGAAGTTCCCAAACGAGGCAAATTTCACACAATGAGGTTGGGAACAGACTGGAGAGTGTCCCTCTTTTCTTTAAAAAACCTATCAACAGAGATACTTGAAAAAGACTCATTCATCAAACACAAAGGCCAGCTTCCCCTGGGAGTCCCACCTTCCTGTCCTCCTTTAAGGAGTGAGTCTATTTATTTCCCTGTTCTGAAGCCCCAACTTACCACTCGGCAAAGAGCAACCAGTGCTGCAAAATATTGAATGTAGAATAAAGTCTTTTCAACACTGCTGTATTTAGGACAGAAACAAACTATCACTGGAAAATGTCACTCTTAATTTAATTTGAGTTTTTGTATAAAGCATGGATGTATGTAGATAGTCACAACCAATAGTCTCTTTACCAGCATAAAATCTACATTTTCCATGGCTAGCAGAGAGCTGCACTTACATAACACAATCAACTACTGCCATCAGATATAGCTTGTTTATGAAAAAATATCCCTTAAAGCTTTTTGAGTACTAATAAATTATCTTCCAAAATAGTAATTTAGGGAGCTTAGGTGTTTGTTCTGTTTTTTTTTTTTTGTTGTTGTTGTTTGTTTGTTTACTGTTTTATGAGTGTGGAATACTTTACGTCCTATAAATTGCTCAGGGTCAGAGGCACTTTATATGGGTTGCCATGGAAACTAGATGATGACCCAGACTGGGAGAGGAGCTCATCTTTGTCTAAGAGAAGCACCCTTTTCCTTGGAAGGGTCCTGGCAACCTAGGATGCCTGAGGGCTGTTCAGACCCTGGCACAGCAAACATGGGACAAGTTAAATACTCTGTAGAATTTGATGGACTTGCTGATTGAATATAACCATCTTTTCTAGATCTACACTTCATTCATTCATTCATCATGAATTTTTAATTTATTGGATAATTATTAGGTATTCAGTTATGGCAGGGAACAAAACGAATTCCCTGTCCTCACAAAGATAGCCTTCTGGTGGTGCAGACAATGGTAAACAATGAGTGGTCAATGCAGTGAGGAAAGATAAAGCAGAATATATGCTAAAGACTGACGGTGGTGTTATTCAGAGGGTGGGCAGGGAGGGTGATTGGGGGTAAGAAAGCCATTGGGACTAGAATGGAGAGAATGAGAACTGAATGATGGAGCATGGGTCAGGAAGAACAGGCATGGGCCAAACTATTGAGGTCTCATAAACTTTTATGCCAAGTGTGATAAGAAGCAATGGTACATTTACTGACATCCTTAAAGTTCTGAGCTTTAATGCTCCAGGCAATTTAAAGATAGTAGATAAATAATAAATGAAGATCAACATTGGGCATAGCACGAAAATTTGACATGTCGAAGACTTTTGAAAATGTTGTTGTATCTCATGTTTCTCAAGGGTTAACTATGCTCATTATATCAGTTGAGCTTCCTGTTTGGTTCTCCACTGACTGGCAGCTGGAGTCTTGTTAATTACACACTTGAATGACCCTGTGCTCTGCCAGCACCTAGATCATGTGCTTGGCAAGCACACCTGAGAGTGAACTTAAACACACCTTCAGAGCCACTGCTTGATGATCCAGATGAAAAATGGCCTCCTTAGATTATGGAGTTTCCTTTGCTTAAGAAAAGAAAAATAATTTCTCCAGGAAGTGAGAGGTAAGGTGCTCTGTTATGTAGGATAGGACAGCCTTTGAGGCTAATGTGTATGAACACTGATAATGTCAGACAGTGGCTGGAGAGAACCGAGGCTGGCTTCAGTGAACAGAGGAAACAGGGACAGCCTGTCTTCTGCTTCTGGGGAGTGTCAGGAAATCCTTTGATATATTGGCCAGTCTGCTTTTTCTTCCCCTCACTTTATCATACAGAAAAGGACCCAATTTTTAAATAATCAGCCATTCAGCTGGTCACGTTTCTTTTAAGAAAAATGTAGGTGTCCCACGTAGAGAGAGAAAGATCCACACTCCCACTGTTTCCCAAAAGGTCTCCATAGCACAGAGGAAATGTCCTGCCACATTTCAGCTTCTGCTTAAGAGTTTCCTTTGGAAAAAGGCCATGCTGTAGTCAAACTCAGGACTGAATCCCAGTTCACCTATTTTCTACAAGTTACTACTTTCATGGAGCCTCAGTTTTTCTTGTGTGAAAAAAAAAATCCCTCCTTATAAGTAAGCTTTAGGATTAAAAATTATATGCCTATACCTCTATGGCCTGACATCTAGTAGGAACTTAATTGATGATGGTCATAATTTTTATCATTGTGATGAATAATTCAAATCTTATAATTTTTAGGTCCTTGTGTCACATACCCCTAGCAATCCCCAGGATTCAAGTTCAGTAATATCTGGAGAGGGAAGAATCTGCCAGAATTAGAATCCTTATGTTCTATCCATTAACAGAGGTCATGGTTCATATGTTGGAAACCTAACCCCCAGTGCAATAGTGTTGGGTGGTGGGGCCTAGTGAGAGATGTTTTCACGAGGGCTCTGCTCTCATGAATGGGTAATGTTATCTCAGGATTGGGTTTGTTATGAAAGTGAGTTTGGCCCCCATCTTGGGCTTTCTTGCACTCACTTGCTCCTTCCACCATTGGATGACATAACATGAAGGCCCTTGCCAGATGCCGAACCCTTGATCTTGGACTTCCCAGTCTCTAGAATCATGAGCCAATACATTTCTCCGTGGCATACCATTATGGCAGCACAAAACAGACTAAGACATGCCTATATTGTTCTAAATGATCACTAGAAGACACTGGGTTTGTGTGAGGGAGGGGAGTAGTGTCAGTGAGGAAAGAGTTTTGTTGATGAATATAAACATAATAACAACGGAAGGCCACTGAGTTCTTCACAGTTGTCCAAGTTGGGCAAAGGTGGAAAAACATTTAGTTCTCAGAAGTGAGAGGGCTTGGGTCTGTCCCTCTACAAGATAATCACACCTTGACTGTTAGAGAGGGACAGGGGGTCTTTACATCTTGGGCTCTACTTTGCACATGTTGTAGAGAACTACAGGAAAGATAAAGACATGCTGAGTTTGTGCTGTTACCAACAAATGACTTCACCAATGTCATAACACTTTCGAATCATACAATATTCTGAGAGGACAAATATAGGGCATTGGTTTGCTTCATATTTTTGTAACATCTAAAGTAACACACACAGACACACACAAACACACCAAACCTTTCTAATATTTCTAAGTAAGTGTTATTTTGTCATTCAGTGCTTTTTATCAGAAAGATGAAAGGAATTTGTAAAAGGAGAGACAACCTAAAACAAAGTAGAGAAATCCAAGCAGAAAGAAATCTTACCAGTTGACTGTCATTCAATATCTGTTTTAAAAAAGTAAGTGTGTTTCCTGTTTTTAATCATTCAGGAAATGTATTTTCCTTTTAAAAAGAGATTATGTGAAACCCAAAGCTATACGCTTAACTTTTAACTTATTCACTGTCATCCCTTTACAAAATAGCTTTCTTCTCCAGCTCTCAGCACCTGAAATGTGTTTATTCTGATCAAAATTATTCTTTTTTTAAAAAATGAATTTATTTTTTGTTGATACATAATAGCTGTACATAGTTTTGTAGTACATGTGATAATCTGATACATCCATATAATCAAATCAGGGCAATTGGGATGTCCATCACCTTAAATACTTACGTTTTCTATATGCTAGGAACATCTGAATTATGCCCTTCTAGCTTTTTTAAATTTATTTTTTTATTTGAGACTGAGTCAGGTTGGAAGTGAAGTGGCATGATCTCAGTTCACTGCAATCTTCACTTCCCAGGCTCAAGTGATTCTTGTGCCTCAGTCTCCCAAGTAGCTGGGATTACAGGTATGCACCATCACGCCCAGCTAATTTTTGTATTTATAGTAGAGATAGGGTTTCACCTTGTTGACCAGGCTCGTCTCGAACTCCTGACCTCAAGTGATCTGCCCGCCTTGGTCTGCCAAAGTGCTAGGATTACAGGAGTAAGCCACCGTGCCTGGCCCCTATTTTGAAATATTCAATTGATGATGTTGACTATAGTCACCCTACTGCTCTATTGAACACTAGATCTTATTTTTTAAATCTAAGTGTATATTTGTACCCGTTAATCAATAACTGAGGTTATTCTTAACATGAATTTCAATGCATTTTCTTTTAATCTAGTTTTCGGCAGCCACAGGAAATACATCTAGATTGTGCACCCACTCAGAAACAATCTCACAGGTGATTTCTTTATTAAGGTGATTTATTTATCAAGGAAGGAGGAAATGAGGGTGGTGTTTTTCTTTCTAATCACTCCGTTTTATTAAAAAGTATCCTTTAAATTTTAAAAACGATTTGTCCAAAGGTCTCAAAATTCCTTTGAAGCTGCAGAAAAATGACTTTCAAAAAATAAGTTTTTAATGCTTTTCTCTCTTGACTCTTACAAAATCAGAGGTGGTGAGGAGGTTGGGGTGTGGCAGAAGAAAGGCAACTGAGTCCACAGTACCAAGGGTGTGTCTTGAGTCTTGCTTTTCATAAACTGTTTTGTCACCTCGGCCTCTGACAAAAGCCAGCAAAGTTCACCCAAAGATAAATCAAATGCCTGAAGAACTCTCTTGCTCAAAGTTCAGTAAACTGCCTTTCTTCTGCTCTAGCTAGGAGATTGGATAGTTTGAACTCAGTGTTGAAAACATGAAATGGTTTCATTTGTTCAATGTTTCCAGTTATGGCCTTCAATCATGTCCTGTCAAATACCATTTTCCCGTTCCTTGATGATACCTGAGCAAGATCCTATAAACTTCTGGTCACTTGGAGTTACAGAAAGTCTGGGACAGTTTAAAACTCAAATTTTGTATCCAACTTAAATCTAATCTCTTTATTTTCTCTGGTGCAGGCTAAGCAATGGCTCAGGGTATATCCCATGGGTACAGAAAAAGTTCTGCTTCTGGGTACCTCCACCTTCACTTCCAATCAAAATCTCGCTCCTTGGTGGGTCTGGGTCAGTGAAGAGGGATTAGGTGAATCCTTTCTGGGTGGTTTTCATTTTCTGTTTTTTGCATCTTGCACTAACGCTGATACATTCTTAGCATCTCTTCTGTGACGGGCATCCACATGTAGATCTTGGGTGCCAGACCAGGGTGCGAACAGTTCCTAGAGGTGAGAGCTCAGGCTCCTATTCAACTTCTTCCATTCCCAGCAGTACTCTTCCAACCTTACACATACAAGTGCATCCTCTGAGAAACTTGGAAGCCTTGTCAGCTGGTGGAGAACTCTCAAGATGGCACCAGCCTGTCTATGGTCTATGTGGGAATCACCGCCATCTTTGCATTCCATGCAGTGTAAGTACAGTTGGCTTCCTGGCCAATTCTCTCTGCTTTACTCTGCCATTTTTCTCTTACTCCCTTTTCCCCGGGTTAACAAAACTCAGGAACTGAACTGTTGGTTTGCTCCCTAGGCAGACATCTGCCCAGCCAAAGAGGTACCAGTCTTCCACTCTTGCCAGCACTCTTCCCTTCAATGCAATCTTCCATTGGCTTCAAGAAGGGGCAGGCATCCTTCCTGTCTTCAGGGGAGAGAATCCCCTGTCACAATGAGCATGGCATCCATTGAGTGATCTCAGATAGTCCAGAATATTATTCTCTCTTCTTCTTTTCTTCCTAGGGCACAACTGGTTCTGATAGCAGGACCTTTCCTCCTAGAATCCCTGAGGGAGGTGTCTGCTCCCAATTGTTGGAGGTTATCTTAATTATGTGGGATACACAAGCCTCTTTATTCTCAGATTTCACCCCTACTTGCCCATTCCAGTGGAACAGAAATAGGTCCATTTAATACTCTTTTCTACTACTATCTAAGTGTCTCCTAAAACTCACATCCATCAAACCACAAACTTTTTCAGACTCAATTCATTCATCCATTTAACAAATATTTATTGAGTGCCCACTCTATACCAAGAACTATTCCGCGCACTGGAGATGTGGCAGTAACCAGGATAGAGTGGGTTACCTCTCTCAGACAGCTTACGCTCTATTGGTGGTGAACTCTTGAAACAAGTACACTAGTAAAATGATTTTAGATAGGGCTACCAAGATAGTAAAATAGGGTGTGGTAGAGAATGCCCGTACGGGAGAGGATGTCACTTAAGATTGGTGGCTAGAGAAAGCTAATCTGAAAAGGTGATCCTTGAACTGAACCTAAGTGATTCCCAGGCAGGGCAAGTACAAAGGCTCTGGGGCGGGAACCTGTTCATCTTGTTCAAGGAATTAAACGATAAGCAACTAGATGGCTTTCCTATTCTCATCTTAGAAGTTCAATCTCCCAAGAGGTTGTCCCTGTCCTTAGCTCACTCTAGGCTAGTAGAGGAGATGAAGAGTTCACTGTTCATTCCACTGCTAGTCCACTCTACATATGGTAGGCCACTGTAGCTGTCTCTTTAGACTTAGATGTTTATTTTTTATTTAATTAAATTAATTAATTTTACAGACAAGGTCTCACTATGTTGCCTTGGCTGGACTCAAACTTCTGGGCAACATAGTGAGTGATCCTTCTACCTCAGGCCCCCAACTAGCTGGGACTACAGGTACGCGTCACTGTGCCTTGCTTAGACTTAGAGCTTTTAGACAGGATGGAGCCTTTTTCACCCATCTATTTGGGCCATGTGCCTGGGAGTGTCTTTATTAGAAGGCTATTGTAGTTCTGGCCAAATTACCACCCATGTAAACATCAGCCACTAGGTAATGGGAGAATGAAGCTGGAAGGCTTTCCAAGCCTAATACCTTCCTAATGTGGTTTACAGATGAATTCACTTGCATATATAAAATATGTGTACTACACTTTAAAATATTACACAAATAACAATATGTTATTGTGAGGCTTACTTACTAAAATATGAGTAATGAATGGAAAAGAAATAAGCTCCAAGAAAACTCTAGGGTGCCATTTCTCCAGTTGGTTTATTTCTTTAAAATAAGGGAAACTCATTGGAAAATTGCCCGTTTTGTAAAACAAAATCACTTCATAACTTTCATGCCTGAAATGGCATAGTTCTTAATGGCAATTAAGAAATATGAATGAAGAGATGGAATTTGAGAGCTGAGAGACATCCTTGAGGCCATTAATGACAAAACTCTCATTTTACAGATGAGATAACAGATGTGAAAAAAGGTTAAGCAGCATTCCAAAGACACAGAATATTTGTAATTGTCAGAACTGAACTTGAATCCAAATCTCTTTACTAGCAGTCTACTAGTCTTGCCACTGTATTGCAGTACCTCTAAAAAGTGTTACCTGATATACATTATATCAAAGGCCAGGGCCAACTGTGTTCTCAGCACAATTAGATGAGAGGTATGGTAGGCAGCCTCCAAGACGGTGCCCAGTGATGCCTGCTTCCTGACACTCCCCTTCTACATTGTTCTAGAGTTGGTCTGTATGACCAATAGAATATAACAGAAGTGATTGTTTCTGTGTCATTTCCAAGATGGGTTATAAAAGACTGTGGCTGCCATATTGGTCTTTTTCTCTTGGATCATGTCCTCAGGGGAAAGCCGGCTGCTATGTCATGAGATTGCTCAGGCAGCCTTTGGAAAGGCCCACATAGCAAGGAAGTGAGACACTCAGCCAACAGCCAGCAAGAAACTGAGTCTTGCCCACAATTACACAAGAGAGCTTGGAAATAGATCTTTTAGCCTCATACACCTATAGCCCTAGCCAAGAGCTTGACTGCAATCTCACAAGAGATCCTGAGCTTGAACCACCCAGCTAGTCTGCTCCCAGATTCCTAACACCCAGAAACTGTGAGATAATAAAAGTTTATGATTCATTTTGCTATTCTGGTGGGCAATGTTTTGTGCAGAACAGATAACTAATATAGGCATTGTGCTTTAATTCCTTGAAATCATCCTAGGTACCATGTGATGGGCTACATTACTTAATGACAATCTCACCTTCTCATTCCTTGCACAGGGGAGAGACAGGCACCTGCTTGCTCCAGGGCCTGCCTGAACTCAGGCTCTGCTACAGAGATGAAGAAGTTGGAGAATGTTTCTGCCAAATGCCAACAACGCCTCCTCAAGGACAATTCATGAAGGGTGTTAGCCTGTGATCAACTTCCCTTGGCAAAACTGCAACAAAGGCATGGCAGCAGTTTGATGTTCACAGAGAAGAGTGAACACAAAGCATGGCTTTAGGCAGACTTCCTTTAAACATGAACAGTCTCCTGCTGTTCTCTTACCCGTTTGGAGGACTGGAAATTTCCAGAGGCTGTTCTTTCCCTGCCCTGTTACAAGTTTATTCTGGATTCTGTAGAAAGGATTTTTGGGCCGGGCGCGGTGGCTCAAGCCTGTAATCCCAGCACTTTGGGAGGCCGAGACGGGTGGATCACGAGGTCAGGAGATCGAGACCATCCTGGCTAACACGGTGAAACCCCGTCTCTATTAAAATACAAAAAACTAGCCGGGCGAGGTGGCGGGCGCCTGTAGTCCCAGCTACTCGGGAGGCTGAGGCAGGAGAATGGCGTAAACCCAGGAGGCGGAGCTTGCAGTGAGCTGAGATCCGGCCACTGCACTCCAGTCCGGGCGACAGAGCGAGACTCCACCTCAAAAAAAAAAAAAAAAAAAAGAAAGGATTTTTGAAGGTACCTTTGAACCCAAATTTGATATTTTCTTTACCAGTTCCAGGGCTGTAGACACTTCAAAATACTTGCAGTTTAGGGAGTGGGATTTATTTGTGCTGGTGTGCTTTGGGTCTAGACAGCATCACTGAGCATTTCAGATATACCTCCTTTGTTTTCCTGGTAGACTGCATCTGTTTCCTTCTTCATTGTTAGGTTTGAGCTCATCAGATTTATAAAGTTTTTCTAAAATGATTCTATCTAGCTCGTATCATTTCTTATTCATCTACTTTGAACCATTATGCCTCATTCAGGAGAAGAGCTGAGCTTGGTTCTACATTCCTTTTGTCTCTCTGGGTATCCTTCCTGGTTCCCAACATTGAATCTCAAAGATAAGGGACATTCAAAGCTTTAACAGTGGAGGCTTAATCAATGTCACCAAATAATGCCAGTGCCTGAGAGGCTGGGGTGGTAAGGAAGGGGTTGAATAATGGTAACAATGTCAACTCAACCTAGACTTGAACTTTCTTTATTGTGACTTTGAGTATTGTGTTGTATCTTCTCAACTTTCCTGTGTGGAAAGTAAAACAAAACAAAACAAAATCCGTGATCCATTGTCACACAGTTGGAGACACAGGGACAGAAAAGTCTTATGTGCATTAATGGTGTATTTCAGGAGGTAGAGCTCAGTGTTCACAAAGTCAGGGGTGAAGGTTGGGCCATATTATCCAAAAGGCATGACTAACAATGAGATTACAGGGGATGCCGAAAGGCTGTCTTGCTGTTCTGTCTCTCCTTCCCACAATGCCTGAAACCCACCATTACCATGAATGCCTGTACATTAGAATTACTGTCTTTTGAAATGTGGATGGTCTTAGAAGTGTTAACTTGCCCTCTGTTCTTAATATTTTATGGTGAAGGAGTTTACCAGAACATGTTTCCTCAAGGCTCTGAGAGCATAATAGTTAAACGGAATAGAAGGAGATAAGATCCAGCTAAATTTACAACACAAGACCTCTCCTGAGTATAGCTATTTCTTTAGGGAGGTAGGGCTGCTCACTCACTCCTTACAAGGACTTGATGTCTGAGGTGAGGTTATTTGCTTTTTGAAAAGTTTACAGGTGGGAAACTAAAAGTTAAGCACTCCCGGAAAGTACAAATAGAATAGCTGAATTTTCAAACAAGAATTTTTAGACTTGTAGGAGCCTAGTCATTAATGCTATTAAATTCAAACACATTGGGGAATACCACTTTGGTATTTCAATTTTAGCCATAGCAAAGTCAGGAAGTGCAAAAGTTGAAGTTCTCAGGGCAAGAGTAATTCATCCCTGTTACACATTTTTGACAGAATCCTTACAGGTCCTAGAAATTTGTGTCTCTAATATACTCAATTTATTCAGCCGCTTTTGCAAAAGAGGACAACACAGTGAGCTCCTTCTGGGCGATATGGTCACATTTTCATCCTCATTATAGGACTCTTGGCATTTAGTTTGAAAGGCTGAGAGGAAAATCCATTTGAAGAACATTTTAGAGAGATAGGAGCCAAAACAGAACAGGGAAACTATTGTTTTACTGTTCTCTATGGAAACACAGCATTCAAGTTTGAAGTAACAAGGTATTTTTCCAATTGAAAACTGAAATTAAGAAAAAAATACCATTCATATAGCATCCAAAACTTGAAATACTTAAGGATACATTTCACAAAAGATGTGTACTATAGGTACACTGACGGCATAACACATGGCTTAAAAAGTTAAAGAAGTCCTAGATAAATGGGGAGATATATGCCACATTCTTAGGCTGGAAAAGTTAATATTGCTAAAATATCATTTTTGCCTAAATTGATGTATTCCTATAAACATTCCAGAAGGCTTTTCTTGGTAGAAATTGACAAGATATTACTAAATGCTTGTTAAATGATATTAAAATGCTCATTAATTGGAGAGAACCTAGAATAGCCACAACAATTTTGAAAAAGAAGAGCAAAGTTAGAGAACTAACACTATCTGATATCATGCCTTATGCTTTTATAGTAATCTAGACCGTATGGAATTAACAGAGAAAAGATGGGCAAATAGATCAATGGGACAGACTAGAGAATCCAGAAACATACCCACACTAATATTATATAGACAACTGATTTTTGACAAAGATACAAAGGTAAATACGGGGAAAAAATAAGCATCTCAACAAGTGGTTCTAGAAGAGTTAGATATCAAAGAAGGAAACAAACTTCAATGGGTATCTTGTACCAGATTAAAAACCCTAATACTATATATATATATATCATATATGATATATATATATCATATATATATCATAGACCTAAATGTAAAACCTAAAACTTCAAAACTATTAAAACAAATCCCAGGTGGGTATATTTTTATATACTCATTTTTCTTAAGTGAATCCTAGGATTGGAATTGCTGGATCATATGTCTTTAAATTTTTAAGAAACTACCAAACTGTTGTGCAAAGTGTCCTATTTTATATTCTTTTTTAAATCATTGACAACGTTTATTATCAAAAAACTTTAGTAGTAGTTTTTTTAAAAAGAATGTTGGTTTTAGAATACACCAAGAGGACACTCTGTGACAGGACATACACAAACAAGAATAATGAAAATATTAAATACTATCCAAATTAGAACACGATAATTCAAATTGCTAATTATAATCTTTGTGTCTTCGTAGAAATAACTACAGTCCTCCTTCATGAAATTCATCGCCACCTTCTCATGAAGACTGTGAAGTCTCACCACAATTTCAGTTATTTAATTTACAATAATCAATGCTAAGTTTTCTGTGTTGAAGCATGCACTGTTACAGAAAGCACAAAATCCTATTTACAGGGATTTTTAGTTTTCTTCAAAATGTATCTGAAGCATCTTTTAAAGCGCGAGCTACAAATAGGCTGTATCCTTAATGAAAAAGGCTTTTATCTAAAAGAAGTATGAGATAACTATCCAATACTGCAGAAATGGTTATATAACTAACCAAAGGAACCAGCAGCACTCTGCTAACTCTGTTTTAGTGTAGTAACCTCCTTCTTGGTCTTCTACTACCAGCCAAACATGTACTCCATTGCTTTGGATACAAGATTTTCATCTGTCAGAAATAACCTGATAATCACTAGTAGAAGCTTTGTATGCTGTAGCAAGAGGTCTCATGGCAGAAATCTAGGAGTACTTCCAGGTTGTGTTGGTGTACCTAGAGTTTTGATTGGTGGTGTAAAGGCTAAAGATGGAGATGATAAAGCACGTCTGTCACTGCTTCCCATTACACTTCGGTCAATACATGGTTTTACACCAATCATGATGGATTCTCCAAAAATCCTCCCATCTTTGGTTAAGGCTTTCCGAGCCCACAGTTTAGACTGATAATGAATATACATTCAATTTCCTGTGTTAGATGTCACACTTTTTCAGATATTCCCATACTGTGCAAATGATAATAATATGTAGGAAGCAGAGGCTTGAGGAAACCCAAACACAGTCACCCAAGTGTCATCAAGGTGATCTTCTGAAGTCAAAGATCTCCTTGAGTATAAAAATGATCCAACTGGGCAGGAGATAATGTCATCTTTCAGAGCTTACCGATATTTGTTGGACTAAACATACTTTGCCCTGTTCCAGGAGTAGATGTAACTCCAGCAAGAGGACTCTGCATTATGAAATGTTTGGCTGTCTTCTTGAAGTTAAAGGTGTTGATGCAAGTCCCGGGCTAGAAATGTCATCATACATACTTCTAACTGGTGGAGCACCACTTTGATCTTTATGAGCTGGTACAACTGGTTGTGGTGGTGACCCACATGCAAGTAAAGGTGATCTCAATTACACTACTCCTACCGAAGGGCCACTAATTGATTGAGGTTGTGGAGTCACCAGAGCTGGCAAATCCCACATTTAAAATCCAGGTAAGAACTGGGCATTAACTCCTGGCTTTGGAGATGAAGCCAGCATCATTGGTTCAGATCCTAACATGGGCACCTGGAGTTCCATGGTAAAGGCTGCCATTGTGTCAGCAACTTCTATTTTATATTCTTAGAAATAGCATATGAGAGTACTAGTTGCTCTACTTCCTCACCAACACTTGGCACAATCAGTCTTAATTTTAGCCATACTAAGAGTTATAATCTCATTAATTTGCATTCCCTTAAAAAACAATTATGTTGAGCATTTTTTTCGTGTGCTAATTTGCCATCCTTGTATCTTCTTTCAGATGTATCTGTACAAATCCCAGGTATACTAGAAGAAAACAGGGGAGAAAATCTTTGTGACCTTGGGTCCAGGAAAGATTTCCTAGATATGATGCCAAAACCAAAATCCATAAAAGAACAAATTGGCTTCATCAAAATGTAAAACTTCTCTCTCCAAAAGACGCTGTTAAGAGAACAAGAAGACAAGACAGAGACTGGGGGAAATTCTTTGCAAAACACACATCTGATAAAGGACTTGTATCTAGAATATGGAAAGAACTTTCAAATTTCAGCAATAAGAAAACAACCCAATAAAGAAGTATACAAGGGATTTCTATGGATACATCTGAAAGATAAAAGGATGGCAAATTAGCACACAAAATATATTCAACAAAATTGTTCATCAAGGGCATGCAAATTAATGAGACTGTAGCTCTTAGAATGGCTAAAATTAAAAAGACCAGTCATACCAAAGGGTGGTAAGGAAGTGGAACAACTGGTACTTTCATATGCTATTGCTAAGAATGTGAAATGGACAAGCACTTTGGACAACAGTTTGGTAGTTTCTTAAAAACTGAAACACATACTTACTATATGATCCAGCAATTCCACTCCTAGGATTTATTCAAGAAAAATGAGTATTTAAAAGTGTACTTGAGATGTGCTTTAATCAGGTACGTTAAGAGATACCTGTGAAGGAAGTCGTTTTACTCACAGTTCCCTAGAAATGGGAGGCATGGCACAAAGAGGCCATATGAGCAAGCACCAGGTCAGTCCCGAGTAAAGTGAGCCAGGGGAAAACATGAGCCTTTATGTGGTTTCTGCAGGAAGGAATGTGTGAGGCAGGATAAGAAGAATAAATGAGCTTAGGACTGGCTAGTTTGAATAGTTTCAGCCAGCTCCAGGGTGTACAGATTGCCCCTAGTTTTCTGATACTCAGCCCTGGGATGATAGGGCAGGTGGATAGTGGCCCAGAGTGTAAGGGTCTGATCAAAGAGGCAGTGGGGGATTCCGGGCTCTGGATTGGTTAGTTTACAAATAAAAGTGATATTGGCAGGTAAGTCTTGTTACCTTTAGGAACTAGTTTACCCTGGGAGAGGCAGTGTCTCTAAGATCAGTAAGGTTTCAAATGTCAAAATATCAGAAACACATGGTTAATATAGAATTCTATGTGCATACAGAAACATTATGTGAATGTTCATGTTGGCTTTATTTGCAATAGCCCCAAACTGGAAGCAAACCAAATATACGTCAACAGTTAAATGGATAAACAGATCATGGCATATCCAAATAATAGGCTGCCACTCAACAGTAAATAAGAAATGAATTATTGATACACACAAAAATATAGATGAATCTCAAAATAATTATACTGGTTGAAAAAGGGAGACAAAAATGGAGAATGTATGATACCATTTACTCTAGAAAATGCAAGCTAATTTCTAGTGACAGAACACAGATTGGCTGATGGCCTGGTGATGAGGTATGATGGAGAAAACATTAAAAATTGGTGATGGATTTGTCATTATTTTGACTGTAGTGATAGTTTCATGGTATATACATATGTTGAGGTTTATCAAACAGGAAAATTTAAATGTGTGCAGTTACTAAAGGTATAAATGTGTGCATTTATACTTCAAATAAGCTATTTCAAACAACTGCTTGTCAAGGGAATATTTTATTTCCCAGTCTCTAAAGTTATCTAATCAGAATAAAGAAAACTCTTAGCTCAACTTCAGGTAACAGAGTGGCCCAAATGTTGCCCAGAGATAGTTGCAAACCCAACATTTTTTTTTTTTTTCCAAGACAGAGTCTCACTGTATCACCCAGGCTAGCTTGCAGTGGCTTGATCTTGGCTCACTGCAACTTCCACCTCCCATGTTCAAGCAATTCTCCCTGCCTCAGCCTCCTGAGTGGCTGGGATTACAGG
>NW_012119932.1:2449473-2454968 GCF_000951035.1 Colobus angolensis palliatus
TGAGCCACTGCGCCCAGCCCCCAACATTTTTTGAGAAGCAAATTGGACTCAAAATTAGTAATCTTGGGTCTTGGTTCCAGCTCTGCCATTGATTTGCTGTGTCATTTTAGGCAAATCATTCAATTCCTCCAGACCTCAGTTTTCTTGTGTATAATACGAATATGTGGAACTTAGATGTTCTCTAAGTACTTGTCATTTCGAAACTGTGGATCCAGCACCACTAACTAGGGTTCTGTGGATCTATCCAAGTTGCCCAGCTCAGAGAGTTTCAGATAACCCCTGATCCTATCTGCAATTACTGACAGCCATTTGTCAAGGGCAAAAAGAAAGATTAGGAAAGGAGGCAGGACTAGGTTAACAGGAATTGTTTGGGAGTGCACTAAGTGTTTTTAAAAAGTTATTGTGGTAAAATACACATACCATAACATTTATCATCGTAATCATTTTTAAGTGTACAGTGCAGTGGCATTAAGTACTTTCACCCTGATCTGCAACCATCACCATCACCCATCTCCAGATTTATCTTGCAACACTGGAACTCGGTATGCATTAAACACTAACTCCCCATTCCCTTTTCCCCAGACACCTGGCTACCACCCCTCTACTTTCCTTTTTTTTGACATGGAGTCTCACTCTGTTGCCCAGGCTGGAGTGCAGTGGCGCAATCTCAGCTCACTGCAACCTCTGCCTCCCAGGTTAAAGGAATTCTCCTGCCTCAGCCTCCCAAGTAGCTGGGACTACAGGCACACACAACCATGCCCAGCTAATTTTTGTATTTTTTTAGTAGAAACGGGATTTCACCATGTTGACCAGGATGGTCTCAAACTCCTCACCTCAGGTGATCCACTTGCCTCGGCCTCCCAAAGTGCTGGGATCACAGGTATGAGTCACCATGCCCGGCCTCTCCCCTCTACTTTCTATCTGTATGAATTTGGCTACTCCAGGTACTTCATGTATGCAGCATCACACAGTACACTAAGTGCTTTTATATTATCTTATTTAATCTTTCCAATAAGTCAGGAAGTAGAAATTATCCTCTTCATTATTATTATTATTTTTATTTATTTATTTATTTTTTATTTTTAAAAGGAGTCTCACTCTGTCCCCCAGGCTGGAGTACAGTGGCACAATCTCGGCTCACTGCAAGCTCTGCCTCCCGGGTTCATGCCATTCCCTGCCTCAGCCTCCCGAGTAGCTGGGACTACAGGTGCCCACCAACATGCCCGGCTAATTTTTTGTATTTTTAGTAGAGACAGGGTTTCACCATGTCAGCCAGGATGGTCTCGATTTCTTGACGTCGTGATCTGCCTGTCTCAGCCTCCCAAAGTGCTGGGATTACAGGCATGAGCCACCACGCCTGGCCTATTATTTTTATTTTTATTTTCTTTTAGACAGAGTCTCACTCTGTCAGCTAGGCTGGAGTGCAGCAGCATGATCACAGCTCGCTGCAGCCTCGAAATCCTAGGCTCAAGTCAGCCTCATACCTCAGCCTCCTGAGAAGCTGGGACACAGGCATGTGTCACCATGTCTGGCTAATTTTTTTTTTTTTTAATTATTTTTTGTAGAGACAGAGTCTTACTCTGTTGACCAGATTGGTCTTGAACTCCTGGGCTCAAGTGATCCTCCTGCCTCACCCTCCCAAAGTGCTGAGATTACAAGCATAAACCCAGGGGAATTATCTTTTTAAAAAATACCAAAAAGATGAACAAACTAAGGCTTTGATGGGAAGCCGTATATCATACAACTAAGAAGTCACTGGCCCAGCAGTGACACATAGGCTAACTGCTTTCAAAGTCCTGAAACTTCTATTACAGTAATTCAATAACAATGCATTTAATGAGAAGGCAGTGATCTAGCAAAGAGATAACAGAAGTTTCAGAGCAATATACAGGTCAGTGGAATTCATTCAGCTCTCAGCCTTGACTGGATTATAATAGGCTACTTAAAACCTTAGTGGCTCAGTCTCCGGCTGTCTATAAATTATGTGTATGTGTACATTATTAAGAACGAAGTTACACAAGGTACCTTCTTAAAACCAAGGTGAAATAAAAGTGAGTTAGATCAAATGTGTAAAGCTCCAAGTGCCTTCTGAAAGACATATGGTACCATGTAACCACAGAACATGTTTTTATTACTTCCAATGTTTAGAGTTAAATGTCTCTCGAAAACACAGAATAAGATTCCAGACAGACATAACCACAAGTGGTGTTCTTACCCTCAAAAGTATAAACTAACCCTTCCCGGCTGCTGTCTCAGCTGTTGATGAATCCTAGGGTGTAGGAATTTGCAACCCTTAATGTTATATGAAGGGATGTTTGCTTCCAAGACCAGCTGTAGCCCATCAACCCAGGAGTGAAACAGACAACCCCACGGTCAGACTTCATGGTAAAAAGGATAGAAGTCCTGTGATGGGCAAACTGACCTAAGGCTAGCAGTTCATGAAATTGACAGTAGGCACTAAAGCTGGAGAACAGAGGATTTGTACCCAGCAGGCACTGTTCTGAATAGATTCTTCTTGTAGACTTTCTAGGATTTTGTTGCATACAAGACTGTTATTACATTTATTCTTAACTTCAGAATGAGTGGATTTTGTTGCTCTTCTATATTAGTCATTTGAGACTTATGTATTCCTTATTAAAGCAAGCATTCCACCATATCTAGGAGCAGATTGTTTTCAGTAAGAAAAAAAAATCAACCTTAGAGTTTTCCCTTTATAGTGAAAGATTTAGTGTTGCTTTTAAAATAAATCAGTACAATCTTTCTTTACAAAGAGTTTTATTTTTTTTTAAGAGAACAGAAAGGACAAGATAGTAAAGTTTATTTAAGTGTTAGACAATGGATAGAAAAGATGTAATATGTTCTGCCCTATTTAGTCCAAAGAGAGAATTACTGGATATAGAGCGAGATTTAGAAATCTCACAGAAGTAGCATAATCTCTGCTTTGTCAAGACCATCATCACACTTAAAGCCACTGCCTCTTTCTGTGTACTTCATGCATAAAGAGATAAAATGCTATTTCACAAAGTAAGAATATTTTGTAATTCATTAACTTTCAGTTTGGACGCATAACAAATATTTTACATACTGATTCGCACGGAAAGGTTTTTAAAAGGCTAAGTACTTAGCCAGTAAATGAGAAGGAAAGGAAATGGAGATGAAACAGGCGCTCATTCTGTATCTGTGGATATTTACTACAATAAGAACATTTTATTTTTATAGCACGTTGCTACCATTTGCAATCTGGGCATTTACAGCAAATGTAGACTAGTCAAACCAGAGTTTAAAATACATAAAACCACATCAGGAAAAAATCATACGCTTGCTGCATGAATACTAAATGCTGAGCTACAGAAAAAGAGAGAGGTTATTGCCCATATCTAAGAACCAATGCATTCTTAAGATAGTGGAGGCTAAAAAGAAGGAGAGAGCCATGCAGGGAGGGAGGGAGGAGGGAAGGGAGGAAGAAAAACTAGAATGTTAGTTAGGTCTGACCTATGGTCACAAAACTTAACTACTCTGGTTAACAGCAAGAAACTTACCTTTGGATAGTCAAACATGAAACCTAAATGGTTGCGAAGAGTGTGGACAGAGCATAGATAGGATTTGGAATTAGATGAGATTAATATCATAGCTCTATCCTAACCAGCTGTGTGATTTTGGGTAAACCACTCATCCCATCTGGCCCTCAGTTCTCTAAACTGTAAAATGAGGGGATTGGTTAAATCCTCCCCCTAAGTCTATGTAGCTGTAAAAGGCTACGATTCTCTAATAAAGTAACACAAAGAGCCAGTGGTGCATCTAGCAAGGGGACTTCCATGTTAACACTCAGCACAATTCGGGGAGGGATTTCAGCAGGGAGGAAGATGGCCAACTCTTCCTTGAGCTAAGAGAGCATTCTTTCTCCAGAGAGACCTCAAGTCCTTCTGAATTCTTACGAATCAACCCCGAAGTACGCACACCTAGACTACAACACCGTGTATGGTGTGGCTGGAACATCCTTCTTCCAGCGCCTGTCATAGAACCTTGAACCATGCCCGATGCGTGATAGATATTCAATGAATGAACTCCAGGAAAATCTCTCCTCTGGTCAGATTCTTTGCCTGCCCAGCATAAGAGCCTGTGGGTTAGTTTCTTAGTCTCTTAACGCCTCAGTCTCCTTATCCTTAATCACGACAGTGGCTAAGTCTAAATCTTTAAAATAAAGATTCAATAAGATAAAATATGTGAAATTCAGTCCAAGCAGCCCAACTACTATGAAATGAAGCATGTGATATCTGGCTTTAATAGGTTCTTCCCCAACCTTCCACAACCAAAAAGTAAATGAACAATAGGAGAAGCGCACATTCCTATACTTAACTTGCAGCAATTGGCTCAGATGTGCCTCCCACCCCTGACTCTCTACTATCCTTCCCTGCTCAGCTCCTAGCACACCTGGCCTCTGTTCCTCCAGCTTTGTCTCCCAGAACGCGAGTCAGATTTCAGCTTCTCTAGCCCCCTAAGTCTCACTCTCAGGCGTGTCCTACTCCTGGCCACTTTGGATAACATGCCCTTCCATTTCAGGCGTGAACTGGAATTTTCAAGGATGACATCCAGGAGCATGTTGCCTCAGTACCCCCTGGAGAAGGATAACTAACCCTCTTCAGTTCCAGTGATCGAGACTGTCATGGGAAAATTATGGTCTTTAATGAACTTCAGCTCTGTCAGATAATTCAGCTACTGAGAATGAAGCCACACAGAAGCTCGAGATGGCGGGAGGAGGGGAGATTCCTAATGAGGACTTCAGGGATCCTGGAAACAGCCACGCCTGATGCTGATGTATCCTTGGCTATTTTACTGCATATCCAATTGATTATCTATAACCTGCTCCTCCAAGCCAATTTATTTTGATTTCTGGCCTGACAAGTGAGAGCTCTAATACTCAAACTCTATTGGGACAATTGAAATAATAGAAGGGAGGGAGGAAGGGAATGGTAGGCTTGGAAATCAGGACTCCTCCAGGATGGCTTCAAAACAAACCCTTCTGCTCCTGCAGACCTTCTCTGGTACGGCCAACACTCCACAGCGAGACAGAATCAGACCAGTCTCTGGAGGTATGAAGGTAAGATGATCATTCTCTTAAACGGATTCTCAATGATGGGTCTCTTTTTAAATATGGACGCACTGGTTGACAAGGTCTTACTGCCTTCTAACGAGCCAGGTACAGTGGCTCACGCCTGTAATCTCAGCACTTTAGGAGGCTGAGGTGGGCGGATCATGAGGTCAGGAGTTCAAGACCAGCCTGGCCAACATGGTGAAACCCCATCTCTACTAAAAATACAAAATTATGCAGGCATGGTGGCGAGCGCCTGTATTTCCAGCTATTCGGGAGGCTGAGGCAGGAGAATCACTTGAACCCAGGAGGCAGAGGTTGTAGTAAGCTGAGGTCACACCATTGCACTCCAGCCTGGGCAACAAAAGTTTAACTCCGTCTCAAAAAAAGAAAAAGAAAAAAGAAA
>NW_012119932.1:2455863-2461392 GCF_000951035.1 Colobus angolensis palliatus
TATCATATTTCTGTAAAATTCAGGAAACTTTAACTATGATTCCATAGGGAATGGGATGTCGGGCAGTAAGCAGAGGCCAGGCCAACACCAAGATTCTCATCTCAACACAGAATGAGTTTATCTGTTATCAACAAAGAGTAAAAAAACTCACAGAAGTTTCCATATCATTTTAAGACATGTAACATGGATTAAGATCTGAGGGTCAGGAATGAATACTGTATAGAAACAGAAACATATATTCAGATTAAAAAATAATATACATCTATCTTTCCTCAAAACAATTAAAGATGTGTGTTAGTCCATTTTGCATTGCTATAAAGGAATACTTAAGACTGGGTAATTTGTAAAAAAACAGAGGGCTTATTTGGGTCATGGTTCTGCAAGCTGTACAAGCATGGCACCAGTATCTGTCCAGCTTCTTGTGAGGCCTCAGGAAGCTTACAATCAAGGTGCAAGGCACAGGGGAAGCCAGCATATCACATGACGAGAGAGGTAGCAAGAAGAGAGTGAGGGGGCAGTGTCAAGCTCCTTTGAACAACCAACTCTTGCAGGAACTTACAGTGAGAACTCAATCAATCATTACCATGGAAATAGCGCCAAACCATTCACGAGGGATCCACCCTCATGACCCAAACACCAGGCCCCACCTCCAACATTGGGGGCTACATTTCAATATGAGATTTGGAGGGAACAAACATTCAAACCATATCAATAATAAGTAAATGGAAAATAACCACTACGCTTAACTTTAGGTTTTTTTTTTTTTTTAGCTTTACAAAACTGTATCTTTCTATTTACATGTAAAAGATGAGCATCAGAAGTAGCAATTCTTCTACATAATACTACATAAGTGTTCTATAAAACTCAGTTCAATTTGTGCAAGAAAAATTTTAAATCTATTCATAGTAATGAATGCAGTACTTAAGAATGCAAAATAGTTTCAGTAATTTAAAACCAAGAAAAAAAAAAAGTCTTCTTTAGGGATAAATATCCATATATGGCTTTTATTCAAAGGCAACTTATTTTTAGAAAACAGGAGAAAAAAACCTTTTGCCTCTTTTGGACTTATATGCTCAAAAGTGACCATACTTAAAACAAAATTCTAACCTTATATTTTAAAAAGCAGTGGTTTGGTAATACATGCACTAAGTATAATAGCTTTTATTTTGAATTTTCTAAGGTATATAATTGAAAATATGAATCTAGGGTACAGAGTAGAAAGTTCATTTTTCTTTTCTTTTTTTTTTTTTTTTGAGGCAGAATATCACTTTGTTGCCCAGGCTGGAGTGTAGTGGAATGACCTTGGCTCACTGCAACCTCTGCCTCCCAGGTTCAAGCGATTCTCCTGCCTCAGCCTCCAGAGTAGCTGGGATTATAGGCACGTGCCATCACGCCTGGCGAAATTTTGTATATTTAGTGGAGATGGGGTTTCATCATGTTGCCCAGGCTGGTCTCAAACTCCTGACCTCAGGTGATTCACCCGCCTCAGCCTCCCAAAGTGTTGGGATTATAGGCATGAGCCACTGTGCCTGGCCAAAAGTTCATTTTTCAAATTGCTAAATGATTTTACTCAGCACACATTTCTGACATTGTGGCTATTTTACCACAATTTAGACATAGTACATCTGTTGGACAATCTACTCTCTAAAACTCAGATATATTAACTGGCTTCTTCAAAGAATTCTCAAAGTGGTGCTTTCAAGGTTAGGAGAGGCTCTCTAAGCATTGACAATATAGATCACTTTAAAGAGTTTTTCTTTTCCTATGAAACAAAATGTGTTTAGGGAAATAAAGAGAATCTACTCTTCACTCTCCCTTGTCCCCACTGAACTGCAAAAATAAAAATATTACATTTTCAAACTGTCAAAAGAAAATAAAAGGACTTCTTTGATGTCTGCAATGAAAACATGGTAGAAAAGAGCAATGTGTTCTCTATTTATCAACCAGCAGAAGCTATTACCCACAGCATTCCAGATTCACAGAGAAAGGGTAATTAAAACTGCAAATCCTGGGGCCTCACCAAATCATCTGAATTTTGAATTGGAATCAGAATCTCTGGGAACTTTTTTTTTTTTTTTTTTTTGAGACAGAGTCTCGCTCTGTCGCCCAGGCTGCAGTGGCGCAATCTCTACTCACTGCAAGCTCCGCCCACTGCAAGCTCCGCCGCCTCCCCAGTTAACACCATTCTCCTGCTTCAGCCTCCCTAGAAGCTGGGACTACAGGTGCCCGTCACCACGCCCGGCTAATTTTTTTGTATTTTCAGTACAGATGGGGTTTCACCATGTTTGCCAGGATGGTCTCGATCTCCTGACCTCGTGATCTGCCTGCCTCAGCCTCCCACAGTGCTGGGATTACAGGCATGAGCCACCTCGCCCGGCCACTTTTTTTTTTTTTTTTTTTAACAAAAACAAAAACAAAAGCATGTTCCCTAAGTGATTCTTAGGAACACTGAAATGTGCTTGTAACAGAGCATGATGTTGAAGATAGGAGCAACACTCAAATCCCTCTGGAAGCACCAAATATTTTCCAAGACACTTTCTCTTTGACTTTCTTTGTGACTTTCCTTTTCTCTTTGGTTTTGTGACTGCTTTGTCTCTCCATTTTTGGGAGATGGGGTAGAGGGACATTTGGGAGGTGGAAAGGTGGATTGTCCTAGCCTGTCTCCTTCCATCAGTACAGCAGACAATGGGTGAGCCTATTGCATTCTCCTTGGACATTTCTTTTTTCTTTTTCAAGACAAGGTCTCTCTGTGTCCTTACGGCTCGTGTGCAGTGGTGCGATCACCGCTCACTGCAGCCTTGACCTTCTGGGCTCAAGTGAACCTCCCACCTTAGTCTCCTAAGCTGGGACTACAGGCGCGTTCCACCATACCTGGCTAACTTTGGTATTTTTTGTAGAGCTAGGGTTTCACCATGTTGCCCAGGCTGGCTTGTTGGACATTTCAATCAGGGTCTTAATGAATGCTTGATGATAATTAAATTGTGTCCAATTAAGGACTCAGTTTCTCTACAGATCAAGTTGATGGCTCTGGTGTCTGGATTCTCTTCCAGATATTAAATAATAAAAATAACTTTATCAAGAGAATATTTCTTCATATACTTCATATGACTTAAAAACTTAGAATGGGCAACTTTTGAAGGTTCTTCAAGTCACCAAATGCTTTGAGGGAAACTAAAAAAATACAAAGAAAAGCATGCAAGGAGATTATTTATGTAACCCTTTTGTATCTTTCTGAGCAAATATGATTAATTCAGTATGAAGTGGTTGATCCTTACTACAAGTAGGTTCTTTTTTCCCTTTTATCAGGTACATGTGAAGTTTCTTACAAAGCCAAAAAAGAAATTATTTGGCTGGTTACTCAGTGTGATGGTTAATATTGAGTGTCAACTTGACTGGATTGAAGGATGCAAAGTGTTGTTCCTGGGTGTGTCTGTGAGAGTGTTGCCAAAGGAGATTAACATTTGAGCCAGTGGACTTGGGAGAGGCAGACCCACCCTCAATCTGGATGGGCACCATCTAATCAGCTAGCAGCATGGCTAGAATAAAGCAGGCAGAAGAGCATAGAAGGACTTGATTGTTGAGTCTTCTGGCCTTCATCTTTCTTCCGTGTTTGATGCTTCCTGCCCTCAAACATCAGACTCCAAGTTTTTCAGCTTTTGGACTCTTGGACTTAACACCAGTGGTTTTCCAGGGGCTCTTGGGCCTTCGGCCACAGACTGAAGGCTACACTGTCAGCTTCCCTACTTTTCAGGTTTTGGGACTCAGACTGGCTTCTCTGCTCCTCAGCTTGGAGATGGCCCGTTGTGGGACTTCACCTTGTGATCCTGTGCATCAATACTCCGTAACCAACTTCCCTTCAGATATACATCTATCCTGTTAGTTCTGTCCCTTTAGAGAACCCTGACTGATACGCTCAGTAAACACTCATTTTCTGGCTTTGACTTTCTTGAAGTTTGATTTATATGATTCTTTGATAACAATTAACTACCAGACTAGCTCTTGTAAGAGGTCCAAATGCACAGGTGCATACAATGCTTAGTTATAATTTAAGCTTCTGACTAATCTCCAATAATCAACACCTGGATGTGTCTGTGAGCAGTCTCCAAGTCAGAGTGAAACAGACAAGAAGGAAAAGAACAAGTTGTCCCTGACCAGATTGCTTAAAATTGTTATCCCGATTTTCGAGCAATTCAAGACCTATTTGTGTGACCGCGGGAAACGGGTCAGAGGTATAACAAGTATGAACCACAGAGGAGGTGTCTTATAAGAGCCGGCCCCTGTCGAGGAAGACTTTGTTTGCATTATTCTCTCTATGCAACCCCAAAACAGGACCTCTAAGAATTTCAATCTCATCATAAATCAAATTCCAAAGTGTTCTTTGATCTATAATGAAAACCCAAATAAGATGATAATCATTAACTCAAATAAATGCCCTGTTTACAAAACCATTGTGACCATTTGGCAGTTGTAAATAACTCTTTGTCTAGGATTGGAAAACTGGACAGAGAAGCAGGATATACAAATTATCAAGAATGTGAGGGGAGGGAAAGAGGTGGGGCTAACAGGAGAAAAGCAGAGATACTGAGTAACTTGGAGAACAATAAAAGGCAGGCTAGGGGGACTTAAGGAAGAAGCCAGGGTAAAACACCTAAAAATAGCAGGAGCGTAGGAAATTGTCCCAAAGATATTTGATCTGCCATTGTACTCCAGATCCTGCCATTTCAAGTTCAGATCTATAAAAAGACATGTTTTAAAAATGTATCATCTCCTTCCTATCTGTTCAGCAAAGGTACTGATAGCGTATCCTGCTTCAAGCCGGTGGTCCTTATAGCAAGATTCTCTAATTTCTTTAAAAAATTAGTCATGTTAGATTGCTTTCCCTTTGGGAATTTGCAGGAATCACGAAATTAAGTCAATAATAGTTACCCCTTTTGTCTTTGCAATCAACCATGAAAGCATGAGGGCAAAGCAGTGTGTGTGCCTTATAAACACATTTTAAAACATGCATCCCTTCTTCCCTTAGCAGAGTTCACTTTACATTAATTTTTGCTCAATATCTGCTCTTCTATTTCCCTCTGTCCTTTGCTCTACAAGATAATATCTAAATATTCTTTTGCTCAGTTTCCAAATGTTAAGCAATGAAAAGCTTCCGAATTGCTAATGTGTTTTAGATAATTTAAAATGAGAATCAAACATTGAAAAGGTAGCCCCTCACTGAATATTGAAAAATGCTTTTAAGATTGGAATGAATGTATGAGTAAACACAAAATCCTTCTTGTAATAAAACTTTTTGATCAACTTAATTCTATTTATCCTATTTATTACTGGGGTTTTTTTCCTCTCACTTTTCTATCTAGATTAGGTAGATTTAAGTCCAGTCTAATATTGTAGATAATAAACATGCACATTCATTTTTACAGAGTTGAGTTACAGACTTGACCCTAAATCAGCTGAGAAGTCCATGATTCATTGAGTGTCTGCCATGCCCACAACTCCCTTCTGATAAAACTGATGGATCTCTAGGTCAGA
>NW_012119932.1:2461532-2466638 GCF_000951035.1 Colobus angolensis palliatus
GCCTCATGGCTCATGCCTGTAATCCCAGCACTTTGGGAGGCCGAGGTGGGCAGATCACCTGTGGTCAGGAGTTCAAGAGCAGCCTGGCCAACATGATACTAGGCCGGGCCTCATGGCTCATGCCTGTAATCCCAGCACTTTGGGAGGCCGAGGTGGGCAGATCACCTGTGGTCAGGAGTTCAAGAGCAGCCTGGCCAACATGGTGAAACCCCGTCTTTGCTAAAAACACAAAAATTAGCTGGGTGTGGTGGCATGTGCCTGTAATCCTAGCCACTCAGGAGGCTGAGGCAGGAGAATCGCTTGAACCTGGGAGGCAGAGGTTACAGTGAGCCGAGATCTTGCCACTCTAGCCTGGACAATGGAGCAAGACTCTGTATCAAAAAAAAAAAAAAATAGAAGAAGAAATGGATACTGCTTGATGAGTGGATAACAACTTGAGTGGATGACTGCACCTGTGTGTCCAGAGGGTCTCTGGAATTACAGCTGCATCCTCAATGGCTTTCCTGTTCCATGAGATTTCTATGCGGAAATAGAGACATGTCCCTTCTCTTTTCTCTATTTAACTTTCAACTTTCTTCAACTAAGGTACACTACACATCTCTCTGCTCCTTGTAACCTTAAAGAATCTACCTGAGACAACCAGTAAATTGCTCACTGCTATTTGTCCGCTCTGCCCTTCTGCTTTTTAAGGGTATAAGAAAACAATTTCAGCATGGTATGGATTAATGTTTTTCCCCCTGCTGTGGATTATTGCAGTCTTGGTCTTTGACACTGGTAATAAATTCCTTTCCTCTTCCTGATATATCTGCCTGTCTTTTAGTATCAAGAACAGTACTCAGATCTGGTCTTTCAGTCACTTTTTATATTAAACCTACAGGGACAACAGTGATGTTTCTCAGTAACAGTTCTTGGTCACATGACACTGAGGGAGGCCAGGCTGGTTTATCCTTCTCAAATTCTCGACAGTGTTCAAGGTTGACAGCAACTCTCTTTCCTCTTATCTGTCTTTCTAAAAACAGCTCTTAGCATCTTCTATCTTTATCCTTTTTTAAATTAAAAGTTTTTTTTAAAAATAGATTCAAGGGGTATAAGTACAGTTTTGTTACGTGGATGTATTGCATAGTGGTGAAGTCTGGGATTTTAGTGCACTCATCACTCGAATAGTGTGGATTGGACTCAATAGGTCCATCTTCCTTCTTTCTCCAGCTATTCTGCATCCCACTGGGTTCTCTTCTCATCTTTCTAGAAACAAGGAAACCATCTTATCTACACCAACACGCTGCCTTCACACTATCTTACCTATAGGAAGATAATGCTTAAGAACAATGAATCATATCATTTAACAAAAAGTAGAGTCACAAACGATTAGACCAGAAACACATCACCTAGGCCCCTCAATTTATGAACTTAAATTGATACTTGATTCACTGACTGGAAAACTTGTAGGTATGTTTGGAACAACTTGAGTATGTGAATCCACCTTTTTCAATTGTAAATTTTATGAAATCTAAATATATATCAGGTATTTGTGATGAAAATCTAATGCCTGAATTGAACTATGCTGCAAGTATAAAATGCACACTGGATTTTGAAGACTTAATAGAAAGAAAAAAACAACAAAAAAAATCATTAACATTTAAAAATATTGATTATATGCTGAACTAATATTTTGGATATATTGGTGTCTTTCCCTGTTTGGGCTGCTATAACCAAATTCCATAGACTGGGTAGCTTATAAACAACAAAAATTTACAATGTGGTAATATATCGAGACTGAAAAATAAATTTAAAACACAAAACAAATTAAAAACACTAAAAAAAAAAAAATGAAATTTATGTCTCACAGTTCTGGAGGTTGGGAAGTCCAAGATCAAGGTGCCAGCAGGTGTTCACATATGACCTGGTTGGGTTCAGGCTGCTGGTTCTGACCAGCCTTATCTATGGGATGTGATTCCAATGTGAATGTAATTGTTTACAATTTCAAAGCTTTTGGAGTGCTGTTTACGTCTGTCCTGTGTTTGCACCTTCCTGTGTCCAGCGTGATCTTCATCCAGTGGCCGTTCTCATAGTTCAGTTCTCAAGGACTGATGCATGAATGATGCTTAGGGTCAGAACTATGCACACACAATTTGGGGGTGGGCCCAGGAGTTCATACACAACTTTAAGTGATTGCCTTCCTATGTTCCTCCTTTTCTGCAATATCTCTGCAACATAGTCCTTTTTCGTTTCCTGAGGCTTTCAAATAATCTGAGACTTTGTTTATTCTTCTGCTATGGCATATTTCTTGTGATTACACTGTGTCTGTGTCCAAGAGGTAGGAAAATGGAGAGAGAGAAAGAAAATGGAACTATCAGGTACTTGCCCCAGGTTCTTAGAAGCACAGTTCCTTTGATTGAAGGATTGGAGGTGAATGTTCTCCTTCTTCACAGAACAGAGAAAAGGAAAAAAGAGAGAAATGGGGGGTTTTATTCTTTCTCTGAGCATTAAGAGACTTCTTTTTGCTCTTTGAGTCAGAAATAAAGAGATTCTCCTTAGGGTGTCTCTGTTGGCACCAATGTCCTTTTGAGCTGAGACTGGGAGATGCTGGAGGAAAGAAAGTAAACTCTTTGCCATTTCGATGGTAGTTTGAGTTCTAGTCTTCTACCCCAAAAGACTTTTCAGTCTTCGAAAAGTTGTTTCATGCATTCTGTCCAGGTTTTTCAGTTGCATTCAATGGGAGAGACATGGTGACTTTACTCTTATCCAGAACAGGACTTGCACCAAAATTATTATTTAATATTGTTTTAGACATTGTTGACAATGCAGTAAGACGACACAGAAATGAGATATAATGATTGGAAAGGAGACAACAGGATCACTATTTGCAAATTCTGGTAAGAGGTAACGTTCAGCAACTACTAAAGGTATGTTAAGCACGGCCTTTAGATAATTTACATACAGCAGCCCCTCCTTATCTGCAATTTTGCTTTCTGACATTTCAATTAACCTCACTTCAAGAATATTAAATGGAAAATTCCAGAAATAAACAATTCCTAAGTTTTAAAGTACATGCCATTCTGAGTGGTATGATGAAATCTCATGCAGTCCTGCTTCACTCCACACAAGATAAGAATCATCCCTTTGTCCAGAGGATCTACCCTGTCTAAGCTACCCATCCACAGTCACTTAGGAGCTGTCTGGGTTGTCAGATCGACTATCATGGTATAGGTATCACAGTGCTTGGGTTCAAGCTTATTTTACTTCATACTGGCCCCAAAGGGCAAGAAAAATGTTGCCGACAATTTGGATATTCTAAAAAGAAGCCATAAAGTGATTTCTTTAGGTGAAAAGGTGAAAGTTCTCAATTTGATAAGGAAAAAAAAAGTATGCTGAGGTTGCCAAGATCTATGAGAAGAACAAATCATAAAATTGTGAACAGTATATTGTTATATTTGCTTGATTTTACTACTAGTTGTTGTTATTAATCACTTACTGTGCCAAATTTAAAACTTAAACTTTATCATAGGTATAAAAACATAACATAGGAAAAAACATAGTATATATAGGGCTTGGTACTATCTGTGGTTTCAGGCATTCACTGGGGGTCTTGGAATGTATTCCCCATGGATAGCGGGGACTACTGAATACATTAAATCAGATTATCTTCATAATACACCTATAAAATGGATATTATTATGACCATCTCCATTTTACAGATAGGAAAATTAAGGCCAAAATAAATTATGTAAGTTGTTCAATATCACATAGTCGATTTGTGGAAGACCCAGTGTATTAGCCTGGGTAGACTGTCAAACTTTGCCCTTACTCAAAGATGATCAATGGAAAACATGATTGAAAAGAATAAGAATGAAGCAGGCAAACCCTAACAAATATTGAGATATAATAGAAAGGTATAATAATTAGAATATTTTGGCACTGATACAGAAAGACATATAGATGATCGAGACAACACAGATAATTTCAAAACAGAATCTATAATATATGATAAATCAATATATACTCAAAAAAGTGCCACACACCAATATGGACAAAAGTAAATTGTTTTGGAATAGTTATTTAGCTAGTTAGAGTATGTATAATTATATGTTATAGCATATACCTAAACTATATTCCAAATACATATATTAAAAATGGGAACATTCAATAAACTAGACAAGTAGAAGTAAATATTAAATAAAGGATTTCCTAAGCTTAAAAGTGATAACAGCACTTTTTAAAAAATAAAAATACAAATAATTGTATTAAATGCAATAATACAAGTAATTGTTTTAAAAATACAAATAATTATACAGACAACTAAAATAAAATGAAAAAGCCAAAATCTTTTGGGAAAAAATGTTCACACAAATATGACAAAGTTTACTATTATTAATACAGTGATCACATCAATTTTAAGAAAACATTCAGACCCTACGTAAAGGACATACATATACTTCTTTCCTTATTAAAAAATTAGACACAAAAATTCAACATTTTAAAAAGCACATTGAATCTACACCATGATGTCACATGAGCTTTAAAAAGTGATAAAATCTCATGACATTGAAGTCTTTGATATAAAACTGTAAAATGGTTACAAATAAAAAAAAGTTTTAGACACTGGGTTCAGGATGTGTGTGAAGATTCTTAAAAATGTAATTATAATTTTGATCAGTAACATTTCTAAGACTGTATGTCAAAAAATTAATTCCAGATATAGGGAAGTGGTGATATATAAAAATGTTCATTGGAATGTTTTTTTTTTTTTTTTTTTTTTTTTTTTTTAATCAGGAATGAGCTTCCAATCAAAAGGTTTGCTGCTAGCAGAGGGGGAGGCCAGATATGTCAGTAAGGCTGCCCTGTCTCAGTGGTGACCAGTAAAACCAATCACACCCTGGGTTTTAGTGAGACTGAATATGGGATACACTGGGCAGATTAGCTAGATAGTAAGTTATAGTAGCACAAATAAGTAGAAGCTGAAGCAGAATGTAGCTTAGCCCCAAAATGGTGGGGCACAGGTTTAGAAAAAATGGATACTAGGCCGGGCCTCATGGCTCATGCCTGTAATCCCAGCACTTTGGGAGGCCGAGGTGGGCAGATCACCTGTGGTCAGGAGTTCAAGAGCAG
>NW_012119932.1:2466688-2535101 GCF_000951035.1 Colobus angolensis palliatus
TCTGTCTACAAATAGCTTACAATAACATAAAAATATATAATCTAATGAAAAAAGTCTAAAAGTACTTTCATAATAATTGCAAATATGTGAAAAAATATATATAGGCCAGTCCAGTGGCTCATGTCTGTCATCACAGCACTGTGGGAGGCTGGAACAGGAAGATTGCTGAGTCCAGGAGTTCAAGACCAGACTGGGAAACATAGTCAGACTCCATCTCTAAAAAATAAATAAATAAAAAGTTGCCCAGGTGTGGTGGTGCGCACCTAGTCCCAGTTACATGGGAGGCTGAGGTAAGGGGGATCTCTTGAGCCTGGCAGTTTGAGGTTGCAGTGAGCCATGATTGTACCACTCCAGCCTGGGTGACAGTGAAAGACCCTGTCTCTAAAACAAAACCAAGAAGCAAAAACCTCCCAAATTCAACCAAATACTGTAAACCAAAAGTCCAGAAGAAAACTACACATAATACTAAGGTTGGAAAGAACCTTATGCTACTATACGTTCATAATGTTTATCTTTCATTTTTCTTAATTTCTATTTTTCTGCATTTTTCAAATTTACATTAAAAATACATTATTTTTATGTTTTAAAATAAGTTATTTAAAGAAAAACAATCATCCTTTGCAACAAAAAATATCCCAACAAGATTCTTTTGTGCATATGAAAGAACTAAATATGAACTGACATGTCCACCTAAACCCTTGTTTTTTAAGAGCATGCATAGGAAAGAAGTGTTTTTACTAAGATGTCATGACATCAGCTTAATAAGGGAATAAACAGATACCTAAGCATTAGCATGTCATACTTTTTCAAATGAATAGGATATTTTTGATAATAAAACCTTCCAAATAAAACACAGCGTCTTTATTGTTTTCAAGTTCAGGCTTGGTATACCCTGGTAGAGTTATAAATGGCATGTCATATTTTATGTAATAATATGATTCGACTCTATTTTAAAAACTCCATGCTTAAAAATTGAACTCAGGTCAACAATTTAAAACAAAGTCTGGGCAAACGTTTTGATTCTTGGCCCACATTAGTGGTGCTAGACATCTCAAGAATAGCAGTTTTGCTCAAATGTGAGAACTTCCAAAGAGTGCTGCTGCAGCAGCAGAAAATGCCTGCAAAGTGTCAATCTCTGCTCTGATCACCACAAAGAGAGCACTCTCCTGGGGGCCTAGGGATGCCCTGCTGCAAACCTGGCATTTGGCTCGAAGCAGGTGAGAGCACGCCTACTTGCAGTCACTGGGTTTCCGCAGGATTCAGTCATCACCACACGTGGCTGCCTGAGGCGGGGAGAACTATGGATCTTGCCAACAGCAGTGAAGGCAAACCTGCCTTTCTGCAGCCTTCTGACATGTAGGTAGCCTCCAGTATGATGATGATGTCAACAATTCTTTTACTTTTGTACAGGGATTAATAGTTGCCAATGTCCTCTCACATATGATTCCATATGAGGCATGTTTTTACATGAATATGTCAGAATTTACATATTAAATCAGTACTGTCCCTTCAAAGGAGTTACCTTATTTTAATGACACTGTCATCTTTCGAGTCACCTTTGATTCTCTACTTTGGACCCTGATGACGGAGTATATCGTATATTAAACAAAAATCTTCTCAATGTCAGCAACATCTTGACCTTTAGGGCAGGTTTAATGCTTTTGCAAACAGCTAAAATGAACAAGCCTTGTGAATAACGTGGACAATTCAGCTACACTCTGAGTGAATTTCAAGGACCGTGCAGAATCTCCCTCTTACTGCAAAGGGCTAGTTAAATGCTCAGTCAGTGTTTCCTCAAAGAACCAGACTCAAAACATGTTGTTATTGGAGATGGAGGTTTTCCTTGTAAATATCCAGGTGAGATTCTGAAGTAAGGAGGCTGTTGCTTGGCATAACTATAAACTCATGAAAAAGATTATGTAGACAATGAATACAAATCATAAAAATGTTTTCAGCAAAGGTGGGATCATCAGTGTAAGTTTCTACCCTTGAAGATGACTAGTCATTTGACTGTGTTCTGGTATCTCTCTCTCCCCTTTTTTTTTTTTTTAAAAAAAAAAGCAGTCTACATATTTTACAGTCCCATCATAGTAAGAATAACATTACTTATGAAAGATAAGCATTGAATAAATAAATGTTCACTTAATGAAAATTTATCCTCTCAAAAATCCCTAGTTTTAAAAATTTTATAATCTCAGCTAGAACTTAAGAAATTCCACTCCCCTCCCCTTCCTCTTTAGAAATCCAGACTTCTGGATAAAATTTATCCATTTTTTGATGCCTCAGAAGTATCTTTGCAAGCATCAATTACTCATTATGTTTGAAGCTTCCAGAAACTATAGCATAAATATGCATAGGCCTCCAGAGCACACAGAGATGTGGATATTCTTTGTCCCTATGCTGAATGGATCCATACTGCTATTTTGAAAATAATTTGTGTGCTTCCTTTTATCTCCTCCTTAGAGCGGGCCCTTCACTCTGGCTTGTTCCTGCTCACATGCCTGAATCTCATACTCGAATACCCCTTTTTATCTGCAAAATCTTCACTTCTCCGGGAAGAGTAATTAGAATGTCAAATATGTTAAAATTGTCTCCAAACTAGGTATGTAGTTATTGAAGAAGAAGCTGGAGAGAAGTTTTGTCTTCTGTTTTCAGCGTGAAACTTGTAATAATACTTACATAGAATGCCCAGAGACAGTTTTTACTTACTTTCACGTCTGTCTGCATTTTGGATAGATGAGATTTCAAACTGTACCCTCTAAGTAAGTGAGGTGTCACTTAGAACCTATTTGATACACGGAGAAACCACAGCTCAGGAAGCTTTGCAGCAGAGCTGGGACTACAGTCTCTGTCTCCTGCATCTTGCCAATCCTCTCTGCCTTCAGGCCTAGGTCTGCTCTGTTTCCTGTATCTTGAATGTCCCGCCCCTTGCTCACCTTGCCATCTCCTCTCCAGGCTGCATGGACAGATACGTCAGGTGTCAGCTCTCTCCTCTCCTCTAGCTCTGTCCTCCTTAAAATCCTGTGGTCACACTGGAATAACATTCAGACCCTTTTGGCTGGCATGTCTCCTCCCCATTATTCATTTTATTTCTGCCTCCCTGAGCACTTTAGACACAGAGGACTTGGAACCCGCAAACTCAGCCCCGCCAAGTCCCCACGCCGATCCCAGCCAAGGCAAGCAGCGATGGAACTGGCAGAGGGTGGGTGCTTCTTGCTATAAGCTTGGTATTTACAGGAGCTAAAACTCACTGGCTTAAAGTCTTCCCCCAACTTCCACTCATTCTGTTCATGAAACAGAACATCTGTCTCATCTTCCTGATTTTTTCCTCCAGATCCCTTGCTGAGACGGGGACCATCACTTGTGTGGCAGCCTGCTGCTTGGAATCTCCATCCTCCTTCTCCTCTTGGAGGAAAGAGAAAGGAGTGTGTGGATTGTTTTATTATATGTTATGATTACCACTTTACAGATGACGAAACAGGGGTCTAGAGAAGTCAAATTACATGTTGGAGGTCACAGAACATAGGAGCTGCCTGTCAGAAAGGAAACTTCTCCTATCTATAGAAATTTGACTCCCAAACTTACTCCAAGCTGAGGGTACTACCTTCAAGCACAACCTACTGAATTTATCATCCCACTGCTTACACTTCCTTGTTTTTACACCTAACCTATCACATTAGTCTGCTTGGATATCGACTTGGTCTAGGTAAAAATTAATGCCTCAGCTGGGCATGGTGGCTCACACCTGTAATCCCAGTGCTTTGGGAGGCTGAAGCCAGAGAATTGCTTGGGGTTAGGAGTTTGAGATCAGCTTGGGCAACACAGTGAGACCCTGTCTCTACTAAATATATATAAAAAGATTAGCTAGGTGTGGTGGCTTGTGCCTATCGTCCCAGCTACTTGGGAGGCTAAGATAGAAGGATTACTTGAGCCCAGGGGTTCGAAGCTGCAGTGAACTCTGATCATGCTACTGCATTCCAGCTCGGACAACAGACTGAGATTTTGCCTCTAAAAAATAAATTAATTAATGCCCAATACCTCCATGGACACCATGGATACTGTAAACTAGACATCTGACTACCTACTGTGAAGGTCAGCCCAACTACAAGGTTCTCCTTTTGCCCTCATTACCTAGTCCCAGATACCTTGCCTTTTGTGCAGACAACCTGCTGAGGTTTCAAGCGTATCTTATGCTTTTGCTCAAGCTGGAAGCCAACACGTTCTACCTTAATTTTAATTATTGCCCCATGCTTGGTTTCAGCCAGATGGAACTAATTGCTCTTCTACCTGCATCTGCTATGTTTTTCTGTCTCCTTGCCTTTTTAGGTTTGGTCTGCTAAAGTGCTCTTAACAATGCACCATCAGCCACCTCTCCTCACCCACCCCATCCCAAATCTCTGCACATCTAACTCCCTTTATCTTTAAGGTCTGTTGCATATACCTTCATCTCCATGAAGCCCTTCCTTAAACACACTGGTACTCCAGCTAGAAGAAAGTGATGTCTATTTCACCTCCCAGAGTACTTTATTTGTACTTCTCCTGGGGCACTTCCATAGAATTCAAAGGCAAACATCATATTGTACAATCAGCTGTGTCAGCAAGAGTCATAAAAGAATGTTGTTTTTGCCCGTCATTCTTCCTCTAAACCTGATCCAAGGGGTTGGTTAGCTCTTTCTTCTGCCCCTGATGAAAACCACTATTTTCTGACCACTCGTAGTTAAGAAAAAGTGCTGTTTTCACAGTAGGTTGCAAAACACAGTCTGAATTCAGAAATTAGGATGGATGTCCAGCCCAATATTCATTAGCACCTGAATCATCACTGAAAGCTAACATTTCATCATTTTACAGCCATGGCTACTCACAAGCAAATGGGTGTCTTCAATACGAAGAATATGCTTGGCTGCCTTTATCTGTCTCATGTCCATTCTCCTTCACTCACTAGCTGCTGTTCTGATCAGCCTCCATCCCCAAGGTTGAAGTAAAAAAGAGAGATAAGAGGAATAGGCAAGACTTCTTGTTTTTTTTTGAGACAGAGTCTTGCTCTGTTGACCAGGCTGGAGTGTAGTAGTGCAATCTCGGCTCACTGCAACCTCTGCCTCCTGGGCTCAAATGATTCTCCTGCCTCACTCTCCCTAGTAGCTGGGATTGCAGGTGCACTCAACCATGCTTGACTAATTTTTGTATTTTTAATAGAAACAGGGTTTCACCATGTTGTCCAGGTTGGTCTTGAACTCTTGACCTCAAGTAATTCACCCATCTCGGCCTCCCAAGATGCTGGGATTATAGCGTGAGCCACCGTGCCTGGCCAAGACCTTTTTTGACTAATAGAATCATGACAGCTTAACCAATATTTAACACTGATACTTTCTCTAAGACTACTTTTTGTGGGTTCCTCAGAGATTCTCCTATTCTTTTCATTCTTGTTAAGTAAGCAGTCTGAATTCAGCTGGTTGCTTCTTTCTTAGCCCCTAGGGATCTAGGCTCCACTTGAAGGTTTTCTCTCCTGAGGTTCCATTTTTTTTTTTCTCTCAGTGGCCATATTAGATGCATTCTCGTTCCTCTAAGAAACAAGCTCCTGCTGGCTGATTTCAACCCAGCAACAACTTTCCTTTGCTCTTGCCATCTGAATTACTAGCCAGTTAGGGTGTAACTTCCTCCAGATTTCTCAGGTTTGAGTCATCAATCCACATCTACCCTCTTCCAGCTCCAGGAGGTATGTGTCAAGTTCTCAAAATGGTACTGTTGAAGTCAGTCTTCCTAGCATTTAGGTGAGGCGGCAGACAGCCCCCCAGCCTCATCCAGTGTCTTTTTAAAAATAGAAATTATCCTCATGAAATCCTCTCTTAACCTTCACTCTCGGGGGCCACATATCCTCTTTATGCTGAGAAATGTTTCACGTGTAGAACCCGTTCTTGATATTCTGTTGGAAATTGGCACCTTGATCTGGTACCTCACTTTGGAATTTCATATCTATTAGAGCTGGAGGCCTCAGCAGAAATTTCCAGTTTAACATCTCGGTGCACAGCTAGAAAACAGTTTACAGAGAACCTGGTCCTTTAGAAGACTGAGTACTGCCTGAGGGCAGAGTCAATGTCCAATTCATCTTCTATTCCTCATAGCCTCTAAAATTGAGCATGTTCCTTCATAGGCAATATGTAGCTATAGCTCTCTGAAATGGAAACACTTGGTCTTGTATTTTCTTATAGCAACTAGCATTCAGGACCAACCACAGGGTTGTTTTCACACACCTTATTAACTCCAACTCAAAATTACTGACGATGTGACAGACTGCTCTGTGTTCATCAAATCCCATCTTCTTTTTGTCTTTCAGCCAGCTGGGTTACATTTTCCAGCCTCCCTTGCAGTTAGGTGGGACTGTCTGACTGAGTTCCAGCCAATGGGATGAAGGCAGAAGTGAGTTACATCACTGTCAGGACTGGACCCAGAAGACCTCCTAGGCAGTCCTTTGTGATTTTCTACCATGGGTGGACTGCAGACAGAGAAGGTGGGGGCCCTCAAAATAGCAAAGCCACAAGTTATAAGTAGCTTGGGTCCCTGAATGAGTGGATGGAGCAGAACCTCACACTGTATTCATCTGCCCATCATTGAACTATGCTGTGAGTAATAACCACACTTTTATAGTGAGAAGCCACTGAAATGTGGAGACTGTTTATTGTGGTTATGTCTACTAACACAGAGGGCTAGATTCTAATAATATACTTCTAAAATCAAGCTAAGGAAATTCTTCGAGGAACTTTTTATTAACTCCCAGAGAACATGCTAAAAGTATATTTCCTCAACTTCCAGGTACACAATCTATTCTTTTCTATGATAGTTTCCATGCCCCTGCTAACATGCATTTCATCATTCTTTTTGGATTAAATGATTTCATTTTTAGTTCAAAGAAACACAGAACAATTATTTCCTTCTTTTTATCATTTTCTCAGGCCTGTAGGCAAATAATTCATTTTTAATTAGAAAATTGTTATGGGGTATAAAGATGTACAGTGGGCATAATTATGGGACGCTAACTTACAGACTTGTCTCTTTTCCAAAGGGCTGCAGTTCAGGATGTGGCAGGCTGTATTTTTGGAGTAGGAGAAAGATAAGTTCATTCAACCATGCATATTAAATTACAAGACTTGGAATCACTATTTTTGTGAAAATGTATTCTCCATATTGTGTTCATTCCGACATTCTTTTCAGATTTTCACCATAACGGTTCCATTTGGCCTTTAAATAACACAGGATGGGTAAATGTTGTTGGTGAAAGAGATGAAGCTCCAAGGTTGAATTTGAACATCTTTGCTTAGTGTTCCCAGGTTAAAAATACCCTGAAAGAAACACCACGTAATCGAAGAACAGCAGAGCTATTATGGATGAATGTAAAATCCTAGGTCTGAAGAGTTTAAAATAATCTTCAAATCCACCTTGGATCTCACTATGTTAATGCTATTTTTAATAAAATATAAGGAAAGCGATTTCATATCTTCAACAAGTATGTTTCAATATTCAATAATACTGAGCTGTAATAATTCTTTGTTTTAACTAAATCATTTATGCAGTAATCTAAAGATATGTATTTTTATTCCTCCTTGAGGAAGAACTGTAGTCACTATCTCACCAAACTTGACAAACTTTCAATTTTTATCTTTTAAGTATACCAAGGAAAGATAGAGGCTTGGGCCCATAGATTAAAAGGCATCAGTTTAAAGTCATGTCTACCAATTGGCCTTTGAAATCTAGAGGTAACCATAAGGTAGCCAGAGATGTTATAGAGAAGTTGCTGGAAAAGTTAATGATGGTGATGAATTATATGGTACTGAACACAATTCCAATCGCAGTAAATTTAACAGTTATTGAGAACTTAGTATATGGGAGTCACGACTGCATGAAAAGGTAATTCCAGTCGGCATTATTCTGATTTTTATAAGCAGCTGAATAATACATCTGTTTGGGATAATTCCTGGATATTTATTTCTTGACATTTTTCAATTCTTAAAGAAGAACGCAGGAACTCCATAGCAGTCTATCAACTCTGTATTCCAGGCATACATTTGCTAGAAGTTCATTTTATACATGGAATTGGATACTACCATCATCATTAACTGCTTTGATATGGATTTTGCAAAGTAGGGATACATTGATGCAACAAGATGCTACAGGACATGAAACTTCATAACTGCCTTAAAATAGCCGATAATCTGGTTCCAGAAAAATAATAAAACATGGTATGCCCAATGCATGCCAATCACACATGTTTTTACATAGGAAATCAGTGATGCTCAAGTTATTATAATACCTTTGAAGTTAGTAGCACTTCAAATAACCCAATAGCCCAGGAGCTTAAGGTTGTAGTGAACTATGATTGTACCACTGCACTCCAGCCTGGAAGAGAGAGTGAGACTCTGTCTGTAAATTAATAATAATAATAATAACCCAATAACCCAATCTAGGAAGTTTTCATTGAAAGGTTGAGTTATAACTTGTACACTGAAGGAGGAAGGGATGTAAGTAAAAAGGTTTTTCTGTGAGAGATGGCAGAAGCGAATGATCAACAAGTTTCTGAAGAATCTGCAGATACTAAGGATGAAGGTCTTATTAGGAGAGGAGGAAGGGGACACAGGAAGTCAAAGGTAATGTGGGACGGGGGATGTGGGCAGAGACACATGCAGCCTATGATCATGAATCTGGCCCTTGATCATGAGAGACACATGAGGCCTAAGATCATGAATCTTAATCAAAATAATAATAAGCCAGTGGAACAGTGTAAAAAGAGTAAAGAAAAAAGAGCTCTGTGAAAAACTGAGAACTGGATGGTCCATCTGGACGGGAGGAAAGGAAATTCAAATCAAGTTCTAGGGATGGGTAAGAGGAGATTATAAAGCAACTGAAATAGATTAGTTGAAATGATCAGATACAGAGATATAGGACAAGAGATAACATTGTCATATGGTAGGGAGGTGTCATACAGTAGCCGAGTCATAGGATAGGCTGTTTAAAATCAAGATTAACCATGAGAGTGGCAAGAGTCCTATTGATTATGAAGTATAACCGTTGTAGAGTTAAAAATTAATGATTATATACTTTAAAGATATCTGAAGTATTTATTGAATATGTATTTATACTCACTTATGTCACTTAGAAGTATGAATGACCATACACCAATGACCAAATGAGACCTACAAGTGTCCTTTCAAACATGAATGTTAAGATCTCAGGGAGTAAGTATAACTCCTACCCCTGATTTCAGCAATGTACTAATTCTAATGATGCTATTTATTTGACGCCCTTGAGTAGATACAATAAATAATAGGTAATGACTGTAAGTTTTTCATCCTGGCTCTCCTCTAATCCACATAATGACTCTGTTACACTGCACTAAGGCACATAATTGAAAGTATAAATTAAAAGACAAAGATAAGAAAAACCTTCGGGTGGAACTATCTGCATCAGCATTTTCTGTACATAGAAGGTGGTTAGTCCTTTTCTCCCTAGCTCGATATGGCCCACCTCCAGCGTTTACTTCATCTCATATGACTTCAGGTGAGAAAGGATTACTACCCTATACAAAGAGGGAAAATATTTCTTTGTTAGAGAATGCATTCCGACTAAACTTTAGCTGAAGTAGGGTTAATTCCTATTCTCTTGAAAAGAGGTATGCGGCCTTTAACAGGGCCACTGAGGGCTTGGCTATGAGAGCTTAGGTAATAACACTAAAAGTGCAATGTACTTTAGTTAAGAATTATTAATGCCAGTTTATGAAGGTAGAAAATGAAACTATTCATTCTTATTTATCTCAAGTCTTTGGCCCTGTCTGCTCCCGGTTCAAGCTTGATAAACTCTGAACTTGCAGCTCGTCTTAATGGGTGGTAGAAGACTGTGCTCCATTTCTCCTGGGACTTCATGCTCATTAGTCACAGACGCCAATTAAAAGCTTTGTTAGAGAACCAGAGGAATGTGCCGCAGCACATGTAGAGGCCCGGAAGCCCCTTTCACTTCTAACATGGATGAATGAGTCCCCATGGCATGCGAAGCTGCACATCAATAGGTCGTGTGCATCAGCAGACAGGATCAACAAAAGCAGAGCAAAAATGTTGAAGTCAGCACTTTCTGAAGCCAGCGCTATTCATTCCAACTGATAAGGATTTAAACATTTTCATTAGCTTTGCTGATCCCAGTCATTTAAAATGACAAGCACATTATCATTATTTTTAAAGCAAGTTACATAATCTAGGGTGCAACCCAGGCTTGATAATTTTCTAACAATGATTATTGACCCTTGCATCCTCCTCCTGCAACCATGAGGGGTCAAGCTGAGGTTAATGTTCTGGCAAACCCCTTAGGATCCAGACTAACAACTGTTTTGGAAGAGATTATTGCCATTGTAAACCACTGACCAGGACCTGAGATGGTAATTCTTAATTAAGAAAATAAAAAGATTCAGCATTTCCGCTCTCATCATGCAGCTAACGACAGACTCCACCTCAATCCAAACACAGAATAAAATTCAGCAAAGGATGGATTTTAAAAAATAATTTGTTTTAGATACTTAATCTAAAATAATTTGGTGAGGCTTCAGAAATAACTTTGGGTACTGAGTGTGACAAGAATATTTGCAATATTGTTCTTTTTGTATGTGTGTGAATTCTTTGTTTTTATTCTAACTGTGTCTTATTGCTGACTTATTACTAACTTGTTGCTTCCAAAGAGAATTTTAGGGCAAAATACTTCAAAATTACAGGATGTTCAAAGGAAGTAATAAAAGTTTCCAGCAGTGGGTATTGTGAAATGTCATGTTATACAATATTTGACAACTGATGTTATTTTTAATCAACTAATTATTTCGTTTGCTAATGTACTCTTTGACATGTCATAACAATTATGTGGACAATGAGATCTGAGAAATATTTACAGCAGAGAATAGAGTCCCCCTCATATCTGTAAAGCTGCTGGGGTCCTATGGTGAGTAGCAGAAAGCAAGCACTGGAGTGCACTGTGAAAATCTTGGACTACTTTGATACTCAGAATTTGATTACAAAGCTGTACACAGGCTGTAAAAAGATTTGTCAGGAACATGTCTCAAGGCAGTAGAAAAATCATAGGATTCCAGGGATAGAAAGGGCTTTGGATTTTGATTATAACTTTTAAAAAGTCTCTAGTCTCTCAATAAGGAAAAGCAAAAGACGTTTACATGATTTCAGAAACTATTCTGTGTTTCTCTGGAATATACTCCCTGAAAATTTTTTCAAGGTAGGATATAAACCCTCCCCAACCCCACCCTATCTTTTCTCAACACACCAGACTGTGGCTGCATTTGTTTTAAAAGTTAAAAGGAACACAAGTCCTCAAAGGTTATATAGTAAGGCACTTAGGGTTACATTAGTTTAATACTTTTCAAGCTGGTTTTTGGACAGTCTACATTTGGACAGAAGCTAGCAGGAAAGTTTTTTGTGTGGCGAATATGATTTGTTTTAGGTCAAAAGGTCAAAGTAGAACTTTTTGTTCTGCTTTTTCTTTTTCTTAAAAAACCTGAGAACTTTCCCACTATAAACACTTAGAAATAACTGACAAAAAGATATTTTTTCAAGTGTTTTATTGGACTTGCAAAAGGAGAGAGAGAGAGCAAACAAAAAGAGAGACCCAGGTGTAAGGTACAGAGATCTAAGAGCAGTGTGGTAAGATACAAACTGATATTGATCTGCATTAAGGGGACTTAATGGGTCTCAGTGACCTAGAAGCTTAGATTTAGATTCTTATGTAGTGGACATAAGAGGATAGTGAAAGTGTCCAAATAAATGGGCACCATAATGGTGCCTATCTGTTTCTATCTAGATGCCAAGAGAAGGGAAGAGACAGTATCACTCAGAATTTATAACCAGGGCTATGTGGGTAGTTCAGGAATAACTGAATTAAGAAATTAGCCTAAGGATTCACTTAGGACACGGATTAAAAACAAATGCAAAACGTCTCTGAAGGGCTAGCTATATCTACTCTGGCTACATATTTGTATACAGTATTCCCCACTGAAGATGAGCTCATAATTCCAAATTCCAAATTACATGAAGAAACAATCTGCCATGAGAAGAAATGCATCACCAGAAACAATAAATATGGGACTTTGGATCCTACAAAGTTTGGATAAATGAACAAAAGAACAGATTATCTGACATGTTTTGAGTGACTAAGACTAAAGGCATATATACTATATGAAAAGAAAAATATGGTATTAAAACAATACATCATCTAGAAATAAAAGCTATAGCAATTGAATGAAAAACTCAATGGATAGATGAAACAGCTGTTCAGACAAAGTTAAAGACATAATCAATGATCTGAAAGACAGGTTTAAGGAAACAATTTAGGATGCAATTTTATAAGAGGATAACTATAAAGAAACAGAGAGCATAAAACAAACAAAAAAATTCAACATGTTTAATATGAATTTCTGAAAGAGAATAGAATTATAAATTGGCAATATTCAATGATTTATGCCTACACATTTCCCAGAATTCATTAAATATGTGATTACTTTGAGATAAGGAGAAATGAAGATTAGTACAGATCTACAATGAGCTACATTGTGGCGGAAACTGCAGAACAACAAAGACAAAAGAGACCTTAAAAGCAGGCAGAGAGAAAACACAAGTTAGCTACCAAGAGGTAACAAGTAGGCAATAGTAGACTCCACAAAAGCAAAAATAAATGACAGTGATCAGTAAAATATCTCCAAAAGGATGAAGTAAAATAACTGCCAATCTAGAAGAATATATGCAACTAAATTAATGTCTGACTATGGGGATTATTTTTTAATTCATATCCTTCAAAACTGAAAACTGTTTCTTTGGAAAAAATAAGCCTAATGGACTAAATTCTCACTAGACTAATTTTAAAATAGAGAGAAAGGGAAATCAGAAATCACTATTTGTATTAGTATGAAAAAAGTGACATAACCACAGAGAAAGTAGAGATTTTTTAAAAGAAAATTTCAAAAACAACTTTGTATCAGTACATTTGAAGATCTAGCCAAAATGGTCAATTCATTATAAATGTAGCTTATAATTGCATGAGAAGCAATACAAAGTCTGAATTAACCAATAATAAGAGGAAGTGAATCAATAGTTAAAGTCTATTCACACACACACACACACACACACACACACACACACACACACACACAAACCCACAAGGCATAGGATTCTTTCAGACAAATCTTTACCAACTAACTTTCTTTTCTTTTCCTTCTCTTTTCTTTTTCTTTCTTTCTTTCTTTTTCTGACATAGTCTCGCTCTGTCGCCCAGGCTGGAGTGCAGTGGCATGATCTCAGCTGACTGCAACCTCCATCTCCTGGATTCAAGCAATTCTCCTGCCTTAGTCTCCCAAGTAGCTGGGACTACAGGTGTGTGCCACCACATCCGGCTGATTTTTGTATTTTTAGTGGAGACGGGGTTTCACCATATTGGGCAGGCTTGTCTCAAACTCCTGATCTCATGATCCGCCCGCCTCAGCCTCCCAAAGTGCTGGGATTACAAACGTGAGCCACTGCATCCAGCCAACAAATCTTTACCAACTTTCTAAGAAGAGGTAAACCTAATGTTGTAAAAACAGTCCCATAGAATAGAATAAACCAGATACTCTTTCCTAACTCATTTTATGAGGCAGGATAAAGTTAATATACAATGAGTAAATCTAATTTATGAATATAAAAATTCTAAGAAATGTTAGCAAACTAAATTTGGAATGGATATTTTTAAAAAATGGGATCAAGTAGAGTTTTTCCCAGAGTAGAAGAATGATTTAATTTTAGAAATTTTATAAGTATAATTTACCAATTAATGCATTAAAAGAGAAAAAACAAATTCATCTCAATAAATACAGAAAATATTTGATAACATGAAAAACACTTTCTTAATAAGAACTTTGAGCAAGCAAGGAATAGAGGTAAGCCATTTGTTAACCCGATAAAAGATAACGTATACTAAAATCCCAAGAGAATACCATCCTTAATGGTTAAATTCAGAGGCATCTCATATTAAATCTGGAACAAGATAGGATGCCTGCTATCAACATTTCTATTCAATATTGGACAAGAGTTCCTATTCATGATATCAACAAGAAAAGAAATAATAAAAATATATAAATATTACTAAATAATGAACAGAATTGTCATTATTTGGATATATAATGATTAATTTAAAAATCGAAAATAATTTACAAACTTCTAAAACAAGTAAGCTGTCCAACATGGTTGGAAACACGATAAACTAATAAATTGTACTGGGACATTTGCTTATTCATACCAAAGAAATAAAAATGAGGATAATACATGCCATCATATAGAAATACAAATCCTAGATAAAGATCTCATTTAGAAAAAGTAAAACATTTAAAAGAAAGCATAGAAAAAGAACTTTATTAAACTATGTGGAGAAATGTTTCTTAAGATTCTCCAAAGTGCAAAGTATTTTTTATCCATAAAATAAAATATTGACATTTAATTGTATTAAAACTTTTAACTACTGTATGATAAAAGATAGCCTAAATAAAGTGAGGAAAAAGTCATTAACTGGGGGTAGACATTTGCAATTCACATATTACCCCCTTCAAAATTACTGCCCAGAATAGTAATATATAACATAGTTCTCAATGGAAGGTTCAGTAACATTATATAAATATACTCAACTTCACCAGTAATCAGAAAGTCCTTACATCTAAGAGATTAGCAAAGAAGAATGTCTGATAATTCCAAGTGTTGGAAAAGATATGGGGAAATAAATGCAAAACCAGTGGATCCTAAATCTAACTGTATGTTACAGTCACCTGGGGAGTTTTACACAAATACCATCTTCGAGGCTCCAGAGATTCTGACTTAATTGGTCTCGGGTGGGACTTAAGCACTGGTAATTTTTAAAAGCTCCTTAGGTGACTGTCATCGGCAGCTAGAGTTCAGAACTGCTGCTCAATAATCAAATAAACCAGTACAGTTTGTAGAGCCATTTAACAACATCTAGTAAAGCAAAGATATGTATCCTCCTGTGATCAACTTCTAGGAAACTTCCCTCAAGAAATTCTAGCACACAGCATGAAAGACATGTACAAGGAACATTGCAGCATGATTGTAATGGCCAAACTGCAGGGACAACCCACACTTCCCTCAGTAGAAAAATGGATAAATCAACCTTGGATTATTTATGCAACATGATACTATCCTGCAATTACAATAAATGGACCTATATAAAGGTAGCAATATAAATACATGCACAAAATAATGTTGAATGTAAACAAAATTACAAAAGAATGTGGACAATATTTTATATATTTTAAAATTTAAGAACAAACTGTAGTATAACCACAAATAGATACAACAAACAGACATGAATATGCCTGTTATAACACACACACACCACACACCCACACCCACACCCACACCCACACACACACACACACACAGTAAAAATGCCAAGATACCAAAATACACATGGAAAAGTTATGCAGTAATTTTAGGACAATAATTATCTTGGAAAGGAGGGGGAAGAGAAAAGAATAGTACTTTCGCTGTATTTATAATGGGCTTCATTTTATTTTACAAATTTTCTGAACTAATATATACAAAATAACATACATTTTTGGCGGCGGGTTTGCAGATGACTATTATATTACTTTTGTATTATGTTTTGTATTATTTTTATATTAAAATATTTAAAAGAGCAATGCAATTGGCATGACCATGGGGGCATAGCTTCATTATTTTTTAATTATTGTAAAAAAATAATATTTTTAAAACATAAAAACTAAAAAGTAAACAAAAAAAAGCATTAGATTTGGAGGCCAGAGGCTAGAATTCTCATTCTAGCTCTGCAGCTAATTAGTGAAGTTTCATAAACCATTTTGTTATGCTGGCTTTGGTTTTCTTATTCGTAAAGAGGAGTCAGATAAGATGATCCAAAATCCATTCTAGTTTCAATGTGTGTGAATCCAAAATCGTGAGACGATAGTATTTCTGAATTTGGTTTTTCTGTCTCGTTGGATACCATCTTCAAAGCATATAACCACCTGGTTGCAGTACATTTGTTCTCCAATGTAATCATGGACTATTCTGATATGTTTAATATTTGAACATATCATCACAGCACTATTCACAGTAGCAAGGACATGGAATCAACCTAGGTGCCCATTAATGGTGGATTGGATAAAGAAAATGTGGTATGTATACACCCTGGAATACTATGCAGCCATAAAAAAGAATGAAAGCATGTCCTTTGCAGCAACCTGAATGCAGCTGGAGGCCATTACCCTAAGTGAATTAATGCAGAAACAGAAAACCAAATATCACATGTTCTCACTTATAAGCAGGAGCTAAATCTTGGGTACACATGGACATAAAGACAGGAACAAGAGACACTAAGGACTTCTAAAGGGTGGGGAAAAGGGCTGAAAACTTCCTATTGGGTACTATGTTCACACCTGGGTGATGGGATCAGTAGAAGCCTAAACCTCAGTATTACATAATATACCTATGTAACAAACCTGCACATGCATCCTCTCAATCTAAAATAAAAATTGAAATTAAAAAATAATTTAAAAAATTGAACACAAAACATCAAGATAACCACACATTATGTAGTTACATGTATGTCTGTACCTAACACACCCACCCCCATACCCCTTAGTGATGCCCCAAGAGATATTCAGTAACTAATCATTGAATATGTAATAAAGGTGGCAAGTTAACCTAAAAATGCACACAATAACCAAGGTTAGAAACAATAGAAAAACAAAGGAAAGTATTACTAACCCCCAGTGACTTCCCTTCCCATATTTACAAACTTATTTCTTCATTCACATGTTTACTGATTATTTAATATGCCTTTTTTGCTGAAAAATCATCTACAAATCAGCCAACCTCTATTTGTCGTATACTAATAAAATTTTCATGACAGTAGATGTTATAGTAAAATTTTACTTAAAACTTGTTTTATGACAGCAAAAAATTTGACATCTCCCTCCTTTCTGGCAATTTGAAAGACTTCATTCTATCTTCTAAGCGTCTTATTTGCTCCCAGTGAAAATCTAGTTCAACACAAACAGCTAAAACACATTTGTTCACTAACATGCTATTTTCTCCCAAGAATGTCAATGCTTTAAGCTAAAAGGGCTTAATTATTCCCATAACCCTGCAGAAACTGAAGCCCAGAAAAGCATGGCATGGGTGAAGTTATACTTTACATAGAAGTTAACACAGAGGAGAGACAACTGAAATCAATTTCCAACACATGTAGCAAAAACTCACTGCTGAAGTCCCATTGTCTGTTTCCACTTTACCCCCACCCTAGGCCGCTACCTATGCTAGGCTACCTGTTTTCTCCTAGAAATACTATCCATGAGTGAAGGTAATAGAGAAGGGAGCCTGGACAACCCACAGCCTTGGGAGCTAGACAGTTGAGTGAAAGAAACAACAACAACAAACAAAAAGAATACAGGATGCCAGTGGATAGGATCATTCTTGAATCTTTTTTGTCCCCTATCCATTGAAATATGTGAATGAGCTGCCTCTATTACCCGCATTACACAGGTAAAGTAAGGAGGATTTAATGTGATAAGTGTCACAGAATATTTAGTATCACACCTAGCAAAGGATGGCAGTCAATACTTGTTAGATGTCATCATCATCTTCCTCATGATCATCTCCTTGTACCACAGGATGTGGCAGTTCAGATATGACTGGAATATCGGTTTATAAAAAAGCCACTCAATGCAAACCATTCTCTTTACAAATGACAGCTGTCCCAGGGTTCCAGAGATGACCTGATGCCTTTTGAAATTTAGCAATATAATTTCTATTGGAGGAAAAGAGGTCATAAGGCACATTCTCATTTAGCAGGCAGAAAACAGGCCAGTTAAAGAAGGCAAAGTCTACTGAGCATTTTCTTAACTGGTTAAGGAGAAATGTGCCAGATAGGACAACTCCTAGTCTTCATGGCTCCCTTTTGTAAAGGTGGCATGCCAAGATCACCATAGCTGATGGGTAGCTAGCCAGCAATTATAAAAGAGGCTATAGGGGCAACATTATGTCCCATAGCAAAAAGCACGACTTCTTAAACATAGCTACACCAGAAAGCAAGCAATCCCTTTGAAAGCAACCACTGTTCTGTATGGCAAGAACCAGACTCTCATTTTATTTCATTTTTCACTGTTCTCAGATTCCCCTCCCCCTCTCCCAAGGGTGGGTTTGTGGCCATCCAAGATTATACCATTGCCACAAATGCTCTCACAAGTGGAACTCTGATTCCCATTGTTCACAGTGGGACTTTACCCTTGGGCTACATCTAGTTACTACACCAACATGTAGGGGAAATTTAAAGGGCATCTATAGATCTGAAATAACACACTCTCCTAAGTGAAAATAACAGATGGCCTGGCAGATAATGATCTTTAACTGAAGGGCTAAACAAGGCCGGTTCAGGGAGCACTTGGCTATGGCAACGGATGATGCGTAGGAACCATGTTTCTTGGGGGTCAAGGCAGACAGCATCTATAGAATAGGGGAAGCTGGAAGAAGAATGCAGCACCCTGCTTCCACGGAAGCGGGTTTCACCCATTGTCTTTCTCCTACAGACATGCTGGTCTGTAGAGAGCCTTCACACAGGTGATGACTTTTGTGACTTAGGGGACGTGCGACGTGTAGGAAGCACAGATCATTTTTACGTTCATTCTTGCCCAGCCATTGGCCAGACAGCACATTGAAGCAGTCATCTCTTTCCCAAAATGACTGCTGGGAGAGGTAGCATGACCCCTCCAATAGCAAACTTTAAGGATTTATAGCTACTACATAAGGATGAGAGGGTAAAGGGATGGGTGGTAGATGTTAGGAGCCCCTAAGGAAACAGGACACTCTGGGCGCTTCTAGATAATCTCTCTGATTTCCTGTGTACCCTTCAACCACATATAGCTAGATCAGCCTCACAGCTCTGGAATCCTGGAGTTCTGAGGAGGCTTCAAGACACACACAGCTGTAGCTCAGCTTACTAGTGCAACCCAAGATATTAGCAGTTTGACATATTTTTATGTTTCAATGCCCTTTTGATAAAGAGTTGATTTTTTTGAAATTTTTTTTACACATTTGTGATATGATTTCATGGCAATTTCAAAAGGAGTTCACAAGAGTTATTGTTTTAGCTAAGTTTCCTCTCTAGATTTACAGATCCTTCTGCAAATGTGCCTAAATATTCCAGAGAATTCGACAAAAGTTGAAATCTATTGGTTTGCTTGCAGGGCAACAATGTTCTTTTCAGAAGAGACTTTTGCTTACTCATTTTCCAATTTAAAATATCGTTTATATTACTGGAGGAAATGAGGCAAAAGATATTCACGTGAAATGTTAATGAAATCAAATGAGTCTCGACATCAAAACATAAACATTACCATAAATATTGCCTGCTACCTGCTAGTACCGAACAGTGTTCAGAGCAGAAAACTCAGTATCTCATCTTGTAAGTAATTTAGGAGTTGGCAAATCATTTTACTCACATTTATAGTACAACTGATAAATTCATTGAGATTATAATATGCGAAAAAGGCTGAGTAGGGGATTAGGAAGAAAGAAAAGAGAGAGAAAAAAAAAAAGACAAAGTACTTACTTTCAGTGATATTCTAAAAGTAATCCTGAATTTCAAATGAGGCTTTTTTGCTCAAAAAGAAAGACTGATCTACTTCTAATCCCTGGGTCCTCAGGATGTGCTTCGTTACTCAACAGGACAAATCTTTGAGAAATCTTCCTTTTATATTTATTTCTTCAAATGTCCATGCTTTACTAGAAGTAGTAAAAAACAAAGCTGCCCTTAAAAAAAAAAAAAAAAAAAAAAGCACATCTAGGATGTAAATAACAAAAGACAAATAAATCCTCTCCAAGTCTACACTCTAATTCAGAGTGTGACCGTCTCTGCTATCTCCGTTTGAAGGCGTCCTCTGTATTCCTGGTGACATTTCTCATCACTCAGCCCAGTGCTGTTTTACAGCAACGTGAGGATGTTTGAAGAGAAATGAACTCATTCTCTGAAGTCCCTTGTAGTAAAGGAAAACAGATGGAGGATTTCCTGCTGAGGACTCCCTACCGAGGCACAAATTCGAGGAGGTGTGGAATTGACTTGTTAAGGCGCTCAGTTTTCTAGGCTCAGCAGAATCAGCTCAGCAATGAACCCACATGTGCTGCCTCTGCGCTACAGAGAACTCTGTCATCCTGCAGTAACTCCACCAACAGCAAGTGGAGGAGGCGGCTGAACGTTTTAGGGCCCTGTTTGTCATTATCCCTATTTCAACCACATCTTACCTCAGGACCAGAGAAATGCACATAAGGACGTTTTGCTAGATTCAGTCTTCTTTCCCATGACTTTCATTCTTTTTTTTTTTTAAACTGTTATTTGAGGCTCAGGGGTACATGTGCAGATTTGTTATAGAGGTAAATTCATGTCAGTGTTTGGTACACAGATTATTTTGTCACCCCAGGTACTAAGCAAAGTACCTGAGGGTCATTTTTCCTTCCTCTCATTTCTCCCACCCTCCTCCCCTTTCTTGGCTTTTCACATTCATTTCCCAGGTTTCTTATCTGATATAAGCAGTTTTCAGTTCCGTGCATTTTGTGAGTGCATTTCTAAAGATTAATTTAAAATGTTATCAGCGTTTTCTTTCTCCTATCACCTTTAGTTTAAAAACAAAAACAAAACCAGAAATAGTGAATAGCCCAAAGCTCCCTTTTTAATTTTTATTTTTGAGACAGGATCTCACTCTCTTGCCCAGCCTGGAGTGTAGTGGCATGATCTCAGCTCACTGCAGCCTCAACCTCCTGGGCTCAAGTGATCTTCCCACCTCACCTCAACCTCCCAAGTAGCTGGGACTACAGGCACACTCCACCACACCCAGCTAATTTTTGTAGAGATGAGGCATCACCATGTTGCCAAGGCTGGTCTCGACCTCCTGGGCTCAAGCAATCCTCCCACACTGGCTCTCCAAAGTGCTGGGATTACAGGCATGAGCCACCATGCTCAGCCCCAAAACTCACCTTTAAAAGCACTACTGGGGCCGGGCACGGTGCTGTAATCCCAGCACTTTGGGAGGCCAAGGCGGGCGGATCACCTGAGGTCAGAAGTTCGAGACCAGACTGACCAACATGTAGAAACCCTGTCTCTACTAAAACTACAAAATTAGCCGGGCATGGTGGCGCATGCCTATAATCCCAGCTACTAGGGAGGCTGAGGCAGGGGAATTGCTCGAACCTGGGAGGTGGAGGTTGCAGTGAGCCGAGATTGCGTCACTGCACTCCAGCCTGGGCGACAAGAGCAAAATTCCATCTCAAAAAAAAAAAAAAGCACTATTTGGAGTTATTTCCTTTCTTATCACCAAGAGTAAGAATACTCCTGCCCATCAGAGCCCGATTAATCTAACAAAGCAGTAACCTTGTATTAATTTCAGTTATCCTAACAGTTCACTCTAATTCCATAACTATCTTTCATATTACAAACTTGTGTTAAACATCCTTCTAGAAATAAGTACCACACAATCTTTCTTTCCATGTGTCTTGGAGCAAGAGTTAATTTTTGTGGAATAAAAGTTTCCCTAAGCACAGGCGAGTGACAGTGAAAAATTAAGAGAGGTAAGGAGGTTTATTAGGAAGAAGATGTGTAAATTGTGTGTGCAGAGCTATGGCTGATCCATATGAGTGGTGAGGACAAAAAAACTTTTATAGACTCAATAAAAAATTTAAAAGGCATCTAGAAGGATGTTCTATATCAGGGATCCACAAACTACGGCCCATAGGCCAAATTAGGCCCATTGCCTATATTTGTAAATAAGGTTTGATTGGAACACATAAAAATTGAGAAATTCCTCTGTAAAGGAACAGACAGCAAATATTTCAGGCTTTGCAGACCACGCAGTCTCTGTTGCCATATTGTCTATAGCTGCTTTCCTGCCACAACAGCAGAGTTGCACACTTACGACAGAGACTGCGTGGTCTGCAGAGCCTGAAATATTTGCCATCTGTCCCTTTACAGAGAAAGTTTTCAGACTCCTCCTGTGTCTGAGAGAGGGTCACCAGATAACTCCCGAAATTTTTGGCCTTTTTTTTCTGAGCTGTGCAGTCAGAGATGTATCACCATAATTATATTCAGAGATAATTCTTATCACTCAATGCCCTCCCACTACTCCTGGGGCAAGTGTGACAAGGGGGCTTTCTGGGGGCCTGGGGTGTGGGTAGAACCCCCAAGATCCCAGGGGGGCAAGATGGATCAGATGATGTAAGAGTGTTGTAGGTTGACACAATCAGAGAAAAAATCCAGACACTGTCAACGAGGGAAGTCAGAGAAGCAGGTCTGCGAGTGAGGACTGGGAAGCACAATGAAGCCATAAGGGGAGGGCAAAATAATAGAGATTAGTTACAAGTGAGTACATGGAGTATGACATGGGCTGGAGCAAGCTGGTAGGACTAAGACCGTGAGCAAAAATAAGAATGAGGCCACCTTCCTTCTAGTGGCCCCGTGGAAAGATGACTGTACCCTGCTTTGTTCCCTGGACTGTTCCAGTTTTAAAACTGAAGGCCCTGTATCCAGGAACCTCCCCAGTTCCAAGGAATCCAGATGGTTGGCCATCCTACCTGGTGGCGCCATGCAAGAAGCATGCAAGTCAAGCTTTCCCAGTGCTTAGCATCTTCCATCCCTAGAGAACTTAAACAAGGAGCAGGAAGCTGCTCTTAGAGCTACTGGGGGCACTGGGGCCACTGCAGAAAGACAGAGGTCTCCGCTCTCGGTGAGTAAGTGATCTCACCGTGAGCAGGAAGATCATTCGCTGGGAACAGGAAGAGAACAGCCTCAAAATAACCTGTAAACAAGTGTGAGATCATGTGTATTACTGGACAGTTTTTGGCCTGGACTTTTTACCCCAACGCCAGTCCACATTTTTTTTCCAGAATAGCTGACCTGTGTGATTTGATGCCTGCCAGTTGCCTTGAACTCTCTGCTTTAATTTTCCCAAACTCCGTAGCCATCCCAAATAATGCTTCATTTTTAGGTTCAATTTCTTTCATCTAAATAATGAATGCAAACCTGACTTTCCATGAATGTAGCTATTTTTTAAAAAATGCACCAATCTGTCAGTAATAGCTCATCAAGAAATATTTCTTGAGCTCCTGTTATATGCAGGTGCTGTGCTGAGCTTGGGGTAAAGCACTGAGCCAGGGAGGCAAGGCCTCTGGTCTCATGGACAGGAAAGAGAAACACACAAATGTATGCACAGGCTCACTTTAGATTGTGATAAGTGGGGATAAATAAGAAAAGCGATATGTTGTAGAAAAACTGCGCTGAGGTGGGGATTCTATCTTAGGATTAGAGAGAACCTTCCTGAAAAGGTAGCATGTTAGCCACATGCTGGAAGCTGAGAAGGAACCAGTTGAGCAGTGAGCTAGGAAAGCTCAAAATCAAAGATAGAGGCAGGATGGAACTTGGTATGTTCCAAAAAGCAGAGAGGACACTGGTGTGGCGTAGTGAGCAAGTAGGGAAGCATGAGAGATAGGCCAGACACCAGATGGTGTGAGGCTCTTGTCAGGATTGATGAGGAGGTCTGGAATTTTTCCAAGGGCAAGGCAAAACTCTGGAAATAATCTAAGCAGGGGAATGTGTGTGAACTGATTTGTGTTTTTCAAAGGATTTCTCCAGATGTGCTGTTGAGAATGGATTGAAGGAAAGAAAGAGTGGGAATGAGTGAGAATGTTCACTTGTTAATTTCTTGTGTGTGTTCACTTGAGGGAAATCAGAGGGCAGGGACCCTGTCTTCCTGGGTCAGCACTGTATTCTGGTCTTCTAGCACACACCTGGTCCTGAGAAGACACACACATGATTCTGCCAGCTGTCTGTTGAGTGCTGTGTACAGAAAGCACTCAGTAGGCTGCAGCAGGGTGGGTCTGTAAGTGAGAAGAGAACCAATTGCTCTGCAAAAAGTTATCACTTGGGTAGATACAGTAGACAGACTTAGTCAGCATTTTTTGCAGCTCCTTCTGGAGTGCTTCCTTCACCATAGAGCCTGGACAACTAACAAGGACATTCCTCAGACTTCCTTGCAGCCAGGGACCTGCCTTCCAGTCTTCAAGAGTCTCATAGACTTAAAACTTTCTGCTGACTCAAGTGAGGAAGAGTGATAGGACAGGATGCACCCAGGTTGATCCCTTTTGCGGGTGTAGATTATCAGGCCACCACGGCTCTGAAGCCAACAGCTGGGGCCAGCTTTATGGGAGGTGGCCAGAGCAGTCACACAGGACTCCATGATTAGAAGGGCCCCATGCTTGGCTTAATGCTCTGTTGCTGCTGTCTTGGGTCTTAATAATTGTGAACATGGGGGTCTGCATTTTCATTTTGCACTGGCCACATGAATACGTAGCTGGTCCTGCTAACAGTTCTTGTACCAGCTTTTTCATTCCGGAGAGAGTGAAGTGATGTGTTCCCAAAAGCTAGGAGGCATGGCAGTAGCTTCCGGTTCCCTAGATAATGCATCAGGTGGTGAGATACAAGAGTCGACAGCTGGGACAGCAGCTTCCTGGTCCTTGTCTTCCTGGTCACGATAGAGGGCATAGTTCCCCAGCAGTCAGCTCTGCTCAGTGGTGTCATTTTAGGAAGCCACTTTTGGAATCTCAGCCTAGATCCTGATCTTCTAGCCTTTCCAGTGATTTTTTGAGCAAAATTCCTTTTCTGTTTAAAATAGAGTGGATGCTGTCATCTTCTACAATACTCATCCCTAATTAAAGACACTCTTGCAGGAACAAACTGGCTTCCTTAAAAAGCTTTTCTACTGCTTTGTCATCAGATTTGGTGTTGAGATGGTAGAATTTAGCAGCACTTTTGAGATTCCATATTCTAGACATGCTTCTTGTTAAGTAAAGAGCCTGAGCTGTTGCTTACCAGGGATGGACTTGGGCATGTTAGCTACAACCTTAAATTGTGAAGATGCTTTTCTAAAAATAGGTATTATTTTTAGAAAATGGCTATTATTTCCCACTGGTGGACCTAGACGTCTGCAGTCTCCGTTGAATGCCTGTGTGACAGGTAGAATATGATCAAGCTGTCTGTCCAGGTCTAGGGGTTATCCCTGGCTACTATAACAGATTGTCACAAACTGAGTAGCTTAAAACAGTAAGAATTTACTCTCTCACCCTGGAATCCGGGTGTGCCGTGGTGGGTTCCTCCTGGAAGCTGGAGAGACAGTCTGTTCTGTGCTCCTCTCTTGCTTCTGGCGGTTACCAGCAGGCCTTGGATTTTCTCACTCAATCCCTGCCTCCTCTGTTTTCACATGGCATTCTCCTGTGTCTCTGTGTGGCCCCTCTTCTTATAAGAATACCAGTCATGGCCAGGCGCGGTGGCTCACGCCTGTAATCCCAGCACTTTGGGAGGCCAAGGTGGGCGGATCACGAGGTCAGGAGATCAAGACCATCCTGGCTAACACGGTGAAACCCTGTCTCTACTAAAAAAAATACAAAAAAATTGGCCGGGCATGGTGGCAAGCGCCTGTAGTCCCAGCTACTCAGGAGGCTGAGGCAGGAGAATGGCGTGACCCAGGAGGTGGAGCTTGCAGTGAACCAAGATCATGCCACTGCACTCCAGCCTGGGTGACAGAGCGAGACGCCGTCTCCAAGAAAAAAAAAAAAAAGAACACCAATCATTGAAGTCAGGGCCAACCCTAATTTAATATGATCTCTTTTTAACCAAATTACATCTGCAAGGCTCAATTTCCAAATAAGGTCACATTCTGAAGTCCTGGGTGGACACAAATTTTTCAGAACACTATTCAATCCATGACACCAGGCTATACACTTGAGCCTATTGAATAAAACAAACCCATCTGGTCCACATAGAAATAAAACATCCTGGCCTCATGACTGTCTGTTCCTGGGTGGTTGAACCAACCGGCTACAGATATATGAAGTTAGAAAGACTTAGAGATAACCTTAATTTTGTGAAAGAAAGTAAAACGAGTTGCATTTTCTTTTATCTTTAAACATGCCCTACTATTCAGGCTACCTCAACATATGTAGTGATGTTTTACTTTCTTCCAATGCTTTTGTTTGCAGAAAATCTTAAAATTACAGGAAGATGTCTGTAATTAAATCAAGTATCTTGATGGGGTGCAGTGGCTCACATCTGTAATCTCAGTACTTTGGGAGTCCAAGGCAGGAGGATCGCGTGAATCCAGTTTGAAACCGGCCCAGACAACATAGTGAGACCCTGTCTCTACAAAAAACCAAAACCAAAACAAACAACAACAACAACACATTAACTGAGTATGGTGGTGTGTGCCTGTGGTGCCAGCTATATGAGAGACTGAAGAAGGATGATCTCTGAAGTCCAGGAGGTCGAGGCTGCAGTGAACTGTGTTCACACCACTGCATTCCAGCCTGAACGACAGGCAAGACCCTGTCGCAAAACAACAAAACCCCAAAAAACTAAGCCATCTAAAAATACAAACCCCTTCATTTGAAATTTTTGCTGCAAACATACACACCTCTGATTTTTTTTCTACCTGCAGACATTTCCACAGAACCGTCAGCAAAGGACAAGCGTTTATGCAGAGGAGAAAAAGGTCGGTGAAGTTCGAATGAATGTGGTTTCGCTTATCCACAGTGAGGACTTTTTATATTCCACAAATCAAAAAACAATTTAAGCTATTTTAGATAGGTTTTTTTTCTAGTTCAATGAGATCTAATTCCTTAAAGCAGAATAAGGAAGGATTTTTTTCCCCCAAAATGAATACCTAAAATGACACTACAAAATATGGCCTTAGGATGGAGATATCTTTTTTTATGGGCACAGAAGAGAATATTGCATTACTCAACTAGACAAAAAACCATTCCATCAGAATTCTTTTATCATGTTGCAGTGTACATATCTTGCCATGGGAGAATTACCTTTATTAGGCAGCATTGAAGCTATTTATTTCTTTTTTATTCCATTAATTAAACTATAACACAATCAGTTGGGTTACCCATAGCCAACCTTTGGAAGATTAATACAGGGTATTATTCTTTTGCTCATATTTGGCTTCTGCATGGTAATGAGACAGCAATAAAGTTTATGTTCCCATAACGTGTAAGAATTGTATTTTGTACCAAATAGCTAACATCAAATATAACTACTGGTATAAACAAACCACACAATACAATCATTCTTGGCATACATTAATGTGTCACTGAAAATATTAATACAATGCCCACTGTAGCTAAAATCTGAAAATTTAAGTTATAAGAATGCATAAAGAAAAAAATTACTAAAAATATGTCATATCTGAAAAAAATAACTTAAAAATAGATTTTGGTGGTTGGCTATCAAATTATCTCAGTTTTAATATGCACTTTGAGGAAACCAAAACCTGCTCTGCTCTAACCTGAGTATTTTTTCTCCATATAACTTAAAATCCAAATTTACAATGCAGAAACATTTATTGGCATAATGAACACTTAAAACTTATGCCGTTTTGCCATTGGGCAATATTTCACATTTATTAATGAGTTCTCTCTCATAGGGCTGTTCAACAAAGGTTTCTAATCCATTTGATTTAGGTAGACAAGTTAAGACAAATATATTTTCAGTTTTTTTTTTTTTTAAGGCCCACAGAAGGAATCAAAGCCAGTAAGACAGGAAAGAAATTATTGGGCAGCATTTTGCATAAATGTGCCTTAATCTAAATATATTTTTCTTCTGTAGCCACAGAACCGCAACGTTTCATTTCACCACTCAAGGAATGCCAAATACTTTAAATTTGTATGTTTTTATTGTTTAATCATAACCATCATTAATAGTACACATAATAGTGCACACAGGCTCCTTTGAAAAATGAATCTGCATTTTTTAAAACTATTTTTGGCTCCCCACGAGCATTGAATAAAGTGACAGAATAGACTAATTTTAATAATACTTCTCTCATATGGATGACAGAACTCTGAAGATCTGTTCCGCTAGTTCACTTGGCTTTAATTGACACAAATATACAACTAGTTTGTCTTCAGATGAAGACAGAGATGAACTAATTTACCAACATGGAAAGTGAACTAGGAACCACAATTTTCTTACACAAACTCAAGTAATTAAGACTGTTTCAAAGTCCATTCTCATCTGCAGTTATACCAGAGCCACTGGTATAACTTGACAGGTGTGTAAACAATTATTAACCAAAAACAACATCAGCTAGGCGTAGTGGTGTGGCTATAGTCCCAACTACTCGGGAGGCTGAGATGGGAGAATCCCTTGCACCCAGGAGGTCAAGGCTGCAGTGGGCAGTGATCATGCCACTACACTCCTGCCTGGGCAACAGAGTGAGACATTGTCTCAAACAACCACAAACAAACCATGACATCAACAACAATCTAATAGAATTTTTATTTGCATTTTGATCAATTCCAAACCCATCTCAAACCAAATCCTTTATGACTGTCACGTTGACAGCTACTGAATTCTTCCTATATTTTTTATGTCCCCCAAACATTGACTTCTTATTCCTGGTTCTTTTTACATTTATTCCTGGACTTATCTTTCCTTTCACCATTCTTCCTTCCACTTTCAAACATTTTCTTTTCCTCTTTTTCAACACTCTTCAATTTCCCTTGAATGTCCATCTGGATTTCTGTTGATTTCAGATCCCCATGAACTTACTTTCTACCCCACCCTCCAGTTTCCATCTGTTCACTTTTCCCCTGGTTTTCTCCAGTGCAGTTAATTCACATAGAGAATTATTGACAGAAGGTAGGAGCCATACAAAGATCATAAAGCTGTAGCTCAATGTAAACATTGCTCAGTAATCTATCTCGCAAACATGTTAATCAAAAAAAAAGAGACCACAGTTCAACCGAAAAGTTAATAAACTCAATTAACTATATAAAACAAGATAGTTATCCCAATTTAAAAAAAGGCAACTGGGAGCACAGTCAAAAGAGTTAGTGTCTTTCCATCTGCGACATTAAATAATGTAAGCACCCGTAATGCCATCGTTTGTTTGTTTTGTTGTTACTCATGGTGTTGATCCATCTCTCTGATCATTAGGGAAAGGAGTGGCAAATAAAGTGAAATTCAAATATACCCAGTTTTGGCTGGACACGATAGCTCACGCCTGTAATCCCAACACTTTGGGAGGCTGAGGCATTGGATCACTTGAGGTCAGGAGTTTCAGACCAGACTGGCCAACATGGGGAAACCCTGTCTCTACTAAAAATACAAAAACTAGGTGGGTGTGGTGCCGCATGCCTGTAATCCCAGCTACTTGGAAGGCTGAGACAGGGGAATCGCTTGACCCCGGGAGGCGGAGGTTGCAGTGAGCTGAGATTGAGCCACTGCACTCCAGCCTGGGCGACAGAGTGAGACATAGCCTCAAAACAAAACAAAACAAAACAAAGCACAGTTTTGAGAACACGTTGCTTCCTCTTGTCTCCCCCATCATTCATTATTTATTATGTTGCCTAGATTCCCATCGACTTTCCAATTGAGGGGACATATTTAGCTCTTGGCACGTTTGAACAGACTTACCAAGTATCATTCGGTGACATGACAATAATAGCTGCTTCTTGAAAGTTCAGTTATATTACATCGTTTGCATTCTCCTCATCCATTAATTTTACCATTCCATAAAAAAGCCATTGAGTTAGTAAAAGGTGACTCCTGATCCTAATTTTTCTAATCTTTAGTTGACTTCAAGGTTTCTTTTCTGTTGCTCTTCATTTAACTATTTTACAAAGGACTCAAGCCACACTTTCCAGGCAGTGAATTCCAAGAGGTATTTTGTGAATATGTTTTAAAACTGCAAGTACCACATTTAAAAATTTTCCCTCCAGCTCTTAGTTACTATCCAACCTCATATATCTTTTCAATCTTAAGAAACCCCCAGTCATTGAATTCTAGTTAATAACATGATCACCAGGCATTCTTGTCTGTTTTTGCTACCGATATATTTTTGGCTGTGGAGTAATCCTAGAGTTTCCGTCTCTGCCTCAGTGGAGGTTAGCATTTTTCTGAAGATGTGTGATATCCTTCCATTATAAACAATTCCTATGGTTACACAGTTGCTCACACCTAGTATATAAAATAAAATAGCCTTCCTTAGGATGAGGAGTCAAATCTAACAAGTGCAGCCTTCTGGAACCTTCTTGGCTACTTCTTCCCTCTTCCTTACTTTGACCTCTGATGCCTGTTGTGTGCTTGTAGATTCTTCCAGATGAACCCCCAGACCTACCTTTACCTGGGCAACCCCATCCTACCACCTACTATGTCACAGAGTAATGTAATCAAACCATTAATATTTCATTTTTTTTCTGCTTCACTTTCTAGTTCTATAACTATAAAAGTGACTTAAAGGTGATAACCCAAATAGTATTTTGTTAGTACTGTTCTTCCCCTTTGTAGCACTAAGCAACACTTTCATCCCTTGTGTGAGTACAAGGGTCTGTTAAAAGATTCTGATAGTGTTGTTAAAAATTGTTAGAAGATTTGATTTAGCCAGACATTCACTTCCAAGATGGATAATTTAAGACTTGGTGATGTTCTCAAAATAAGACATACGTGTGGCCAACAAGCATATGAAAAAATGCTCAAAATCACTAATCATTAGAGAAATGCAAATCAAAACCACAATGAGATACCATCTCACACCAGTCAGAATGGCTGTGATTAGAAAGTCAAAAAGTAACAGATGCTGGTGAGATTGCAGAGAAAAGGAAATGCTTAAACACTGCTGGTGGGAGTGTAAATTAGTTTGGCCACTGAGGAAAGCAGTTTTCAGATTTCTCAAAGAATTCAAAACAGATCTACCATTTGACCCAGCAACCCCATTACTGGGTATATACTCAAAGGAGTATAAATCATTCTACCATAAAGACACATGCACACCTATGTTCATCACAGCACTATTCACAATAGCGAAGACGTGGAATCAATCTAGATGCCTATCAACAGTGAACTGGATAAAGAAATGCAGTACAGGCCGGGCGCGGTGGCTCATGCCTGTAATCCCAGCACTTTGGGAGGCCGAGGCAGACGGATCACCAGGTCAGGAGATTGAGAGCATCCTGGCTAACACGGTGAAACCCCGTCACTACTAAAAATACAAAAAATTAGCCGGGTGCAGTGGTGAGCGCTGGCAACGGTAGACAACTAACTGCCCCTGCCACCCTTGTGTCCTGGAAGTGGTCACACAGAGCATACCACATACACTGCCACCATCTGATATGTGGTGGGATATTGTCAAAACAGCAGAACAAAGTCCCATTCCATCACAAGGTTCCTGATGTTTAGAATTGGTCTCCAACTTCCTATTAACTTGCACTCTTCTTTTAGGCCTCACTGCCTCCCCACTCTCTGGGAAGGCCTTCCCTGCCTCAGTCAAGGCCCTCGTTCCACAATGCATAGCCCAAGTACCTTTTCTCTCCAAAGGCTCCACTCAGGGGAAGTTTCCACATGCGTGCATGCCTCATGGATTGATGGTTGCCATGGCTTCCATTCTAGACTGAAAGCCCCCTGAAGGCAGGAACCTGGTCTTTTCATTTGTTTCTTCACTATTACATCCTAGAAGAATGCCTGGAACATAGTAGGTACTCAATAAAGATTTGCTGAGAAATGAATGCAACTATTCTGCTCAGAAGCAATGCATCCTCACAGAGGACCCACTAAGCTCCAAGAGAGAAAGCAGAAGTGCAGCCCCTATAGGTCATGGCGATCAGTGAACCAGGAATAAAAAGAATCTCAGTTCTAGATGAGAACAGATACCACTGGTTTCTTGGGCAGGAAGAACTAAAAGCTTATTTATGCCTGGCCCAGCTCACTGCTGTTAGGGGCATTTCAACCTCGCCTATGAGATGGGCTGAATGCGGGACTTTAAAAATCTGCTACCTTTGGTACGTGAATATCTCCCAGTACATCCTGGCCTCCACCTGCCCTTTCCTCTCCTGCACCCACTCTGTCTGGCTGAACCTGATGGCTGAATCTTTATATTTTTGCTGTCTACCAGACTTGAGATTTTTGCAACTTGATGCTTTGTGCTATTCAGGTGTTTCCTGAGTCAGTTTTTCTGGGACGCTTGAGTTTTCTCTTGCTCCTTACTTTTTTGCCTCTATGAGTCGCCAAAATTTCAACCTGGACCCAAACCTAGGACTTCATAATTGTATTCTTGTTAGTTGGCATGCATCTCTATAGTCACATAACTATTAAATATGCATCATCATCATTGTCGTCATCTTGCAGTGGGAAGTTTCATCATTTTGAACATTTTCTTTGGTATCTTCACCAAATTCCAAGTAGAAAATTACACAGAATCTAAACAGACAGGAATGTGTTTGAGGAAAACCAACTACCTTGCTTATTCCAGGTAAAACCAGATGAAGAGCCTCCTTAATAAAATGTGGCTTTGCCAACTTTAGAAAACATCCCTCATCGTTTTTCTAAGTATAGACAAAATTTTTAAATCACACTTTACTTTTTCACAATAGTTTAAGGTTCATAGCAAAATTGAGCAGAAAATCCAGAAAGTCACCATCTACTTTTGGTCCCTACATGTGCACAGCCTCCTCTACTGTCAATATCTGAATCATAGTGGTGCATTTATTACAATCAATGAGTCCACATTGGCACATCAATTTCACCCAAAGTCCATAGGGTGCTCTTTTGGAATTGTACATGCTGTAGGTTTTGACAAATGTATGATTACCTGTACTCACCATTATAGTATCATGCAAAGTATTTTTACTGCCTGAAAATTCTCTGTGCTCCACCTATTCATCCCTCCTTCCTCCCAGCACCTGACAACCACTGATCTTTTTTCTTTTACTATCTCCCTAGTTGCCTTTTCAAGCATGTCATATAGAGACATATGTCATATATTTGGAATCAAACTGGTGGCTTCTTTCTCTTAGTAGTATGCATTTAAGATTCTTTCATATCTTTTCAAGGCTTGATAGCTCATTTCTTTTTAGTGCTGAGTGATGGTTCATTGTCTGGATATACCATGGTTTATTTATCCATTCATTTACTGGAGGACAGCATTGTTGCTCCCAAGTTTTGACAATCATGAGTAAAACTTCTAGAGACAACTGTGTACAGGTTTTATGTGGACAGAAGTTTTGAACTTCTTTGGGTAAATACCAAGGAGCATGATTGTTGGATCACATGGTAAAAGTATGCTTAGTTTTGTAAGAAACCACCAAACTGCCTTCCAAAGTGGCTATACCATTTTGCATTTCCACCAGCAATGAATGAATCCCCACAATGTGTGGGGATTATGGGAACTACAATTCAAGAAGGATTTGGGTGGGGACACAGCCAAACATATCACCCATTGTACTGGCTTTGGTTCTTCCTCAAAGATCCATTGAATATGTTTGTGTTGGTCTATTTTTGGGGGGCAGAGAATTTATTCTTTTAGCTGATCTATTTATCTGTTCATTCACCAATACCACGTTATCCTGATTACTGTTGCTTTAAAGTCAGTCTTGAAGTTGGTGAATGTCAGTCCTTTGACTTTGTTCTTCTTCAATATGGTGTTGGCTATTCCATATCCTTGTCAGCATTTGGTGTCATCACTGTTCTGGATTTTGTCCATTCTAATAGGTGTGTAGTGGTATCTCATCATTTTAATTTGCATTTCTCTAATGAAGTGTAGAACATCTTTTTGCTATCTGTATATATTCTTTGGGGACATATCTGCTAATTTCTTTGGCCCACTTTTAAACTGGGTTGTCTTATTACTATTTAGTTTTAAGAGTTCTTTGCATATTTTATATATTGGTTCCTTTTCAGATGTGTCTTTTACAAATATTTTCCCCCACTTACTGGCTTGCCTTCTCATTCTCTTGACATTGTCTTTCAGAGAGCAGAAAGTTTTGATGTAGGCTGGCTTATCAATTATTTCTTTCATGGATTGTGGCTTTTTTCTTGTATCTAATAAGTCATTACCATATCTAAGGTCATCTAGGTTTTCATCTGTGTCATCTTTTGGGAGCTTTATTGTTTTGCATTTATATCCATTTTGAGTTAGTTTTTGTGAAAGGTGTGAGTCTGTGTCTGGATTATTTCCTTTTTTTAAATTGTATGCATTGTCTAGTTGTTCCAGTACCCTATTTTGAAAAGACTATCTTCCACATTGTATGAGTCTATTCTCATACTGCTAATAAAGACATACTCAAGACTGGGTAATTTAAAAAGGAAAGAGGCTTAATTGATTCACAGTTCCACATGACTGGGGAGACCTCACAATCACAGTGGAAGGTGAATGAGGAGCAAAGTCACATCTCACATGGCAGCAGGTGAGAGAGCTTGTGCAGGGGATCTCCCATTTATAAAACCATCAGATCTTAAGAGACTTAATCACTGCCCCGAGCACAGTATGGGAAAAACCTGTCCTCATGATTCAATTACCTCCCAGCAGGACCCTCCCACAACACATGGGGATTATGGGAGCTACAATTCAAGATGAGACTTGGGTAGGGACACAGCCAAACATATCACCCATTGTATTGCTTTTGCTCCTTCCTCAAAGATCAGTTGAATATGTTTGTGTTGGTCCATTTTGGGGGGGGAAGGGAATTTATTCTTTTGGCTGAACTATTTATCTATTCATTCACTAATACCACATTATCTTGATTACTGTTGCTTTAAAGTAAGTCTTGAAGTTGGGGAATGTCAGTCCTCCGACTTTGTTCTTCGCCTTCAAAATGGTGTTGGCTATTCTGGGTCATTTGCCTCTTCATATAAATGTTAGAATCAGTTTGTTGATATTCATGAAACAACTTTCAGGGATTTCGAGTAGGATTTCATTGAATCTATAGACCAAGTTGGAAAGAACTGACATCTTAACAATTTTCAATCTTTCTATCCACAAACATGTAATATATTTCCATTTATTTAGTAGTTCTTTGATTTCTTTGATCAGAGTTTTAAGTTTTCTTCATAGAGATATTATACATATTTTGTTAGTTTTATACTTAAACATTTCAATTTTTGGTGCTAATGTAAATGGCACTGTGTTTTTAATTTCAAGTCTCAATTGTCTATTGCTGGTATATAGGAAAGCAACTGACTTTTGTATATTAACATTTTATCCTACAACCTTGCTATAATTGCTTCTTAATTCCAGGATTTTTTTTTTTTTGGTTCTTTCAGATTTTCTACATAGATAATCATGTCATCTGTGACCAGAGACAGTTTTACTTCTTCCTTCCCAATTTTTACACCTTTGGATTTTTAAAAATTGAGATATAATTCATGTACCATAAAGCTGAGCCTCTAAAACTGTACAATTTAGTGGCTTTTAGTATAGTCACAGGATTGTGCAACTATCACTACTACCTAACTCTGGACTATTTTCATAATCTCCCAAAGAAATCTCATACCCAGTAAGTATTTTTCACCCCCCGCCACCATCACTGGATATGTCGCATTTTACACCAAAAATCCAACATCCAAGATAAATAAACTACTGTTATATAATTTAAAAGTACAAAAAGAAAAAAGCAAAACCAGAACCAAAACACAATGAAAAGCATAAGATGACTCATTTCCAAATGAAAATACTAGGCTAAACATTATGAAATTATCATTTTTACAGGCAAAAATGACCCAATGATGTCAATTTCATATAGTCCAATTTAATATTTGTATCAGTATATTGAAATCACTGAATTTCTTCAGAATACCTTGATGAGTATAGCTTTCAATGTAATTCATTATTAGCTCCCAAGTAGAGCAATAATAATGTGCAAACAAAATATGAATAAATGAAAATTGCAAACATTAAAAAATCATTTTCAAATCCTCGATTTAAGCATCCACCAGAGCTATCATAGCTTCACAGGAATGGATGTCCTTGCTGGTTCCTAAGCATGCACAGAAAGGGAATCCAAATACTTAAAAACAAAATTTTAAAACTTTTTTTACGTTATTTAAATGTCTTAGATAATTTTATGAATAATTTAGAATCATAAACCTCCACTAATAAGCATTAGGGATAAAAACGGAACTTGTGCCAATACCGTGTGCCCACTGCTAATGATCTTCTCAGATGTCCCATCAGCTGGGTTTCTGCAATAATATATGCTGTTAACACGGGGGTGCTTTCTTCATCAAGCTGTGGCTATACTTTGACCTTGACGCTTTTTGTGATTTGACTGCAAAAATTGTAGTTTGTTTTTTTTAGTTCTTTTCAGCAATAGTAACATGTGGAATACTGTTTTTTGTTTGTTTGTTTGTTTTTGTTTTTTTGAGAAAAAGAAACACCATAAAAAGCAGCCTACAGGATGTTTGTTAGCAGGGCCACAAAGTGGCCACAAAGTTTCTGATACAAAATATTGATCCCAGGTCCCTTGGGCGTATGTTTTCTATATATTTTTAGGGCATTTAATAATAGGGGTATATTGCTGAACTTTTATTTTCCTAGTTCATTTTATGAGGAAAATACAAAACAAACAAACAAAATCCAATTTCTCTAAAGCTGACATGAAAAGGAAGAAAACAGAGAAGCAAAATACCTGAGATAATTAAGATCTGAATAATAAAAACCACAGTCATACTAGAAATATATTCTATAGTATGAGAATTGATTTCCTTGCAAAATAGTTTGAAAAGGGAAAAGTTAATAATATTTCTTGCCTTGAAGGCAACTGTCTAAACTGGGCCAGGACACAAAGTAAATGACAGCCTTGCTAAAAGCAATATTCACTTTATGTATTAAGTGCTTGTCTTACATAAGACACAGAGTGAGAAAGCACCCTATTTACAGTCAGCCTTGCTTATCAACAGACAGACTTGCAAAAGGGCATATTATGAAAGGGTGATGGTTAGTTATGTTGATTTTCCTGTCACTCTTCTGTGATAATTTTCATGTCCAAAGTAATGAATGTATTTGAATGTGTGTTACCAGTGCACTATTGCTGTCTCCTGGGCTTCACACCGAGTCACAGAGTGTCCTTTCTGGGAGCTGCATACACCCAACGGGTCGCTCTCTGCACGGAAACCTTTTGTTCTTAATGAAACAGGTGTGCAACCTGCTGGGCTCAGACTTTATTGACCAAGTAGAGTAACAACTTCAAGCTTGTTACCAACCTAACTAACATAATAGCAGACTCAGACCCTTGTTTCTTGGTGGAGTGATAAAAAAAAAAAAAAACCCTAAAGAGATTGAATACCAATGAAATGAGACACAAAGACTTATTTTGCTGTAGTGAAGACAGGAGAGGGAGGGGAGGAGGAGGACAAATAAAGAAAAGGGCTGTCCCAGTAACGCAACGGCAGCCACTTCTTATTAGGTGGAATATTATTGGCAGGCAAATAAAAGACGAGGAAATCAAATCAAGTCTCCCTTTCAAGGCAGGTGAAATGAGGCAGCATTTGAGGTGGGAATCATCTCTGCAATGGCAGAACTAGAAACCTATCTACCCCCGTGGTGTATATGAAAAGGGCCTTCCCATCTTTCTCCTGGGAGCCGGGAAATGGGTTTGCCCAAACAAGGGTGGGACTCCTGGGCAAGATTAGAGAGGGAGCCTGATGGCTTTTCTTGCTGTTGTTTTTTCTACAGTGGTTGGCTGAGTGGATTGAAGTGGGTGCAGTCTGGTCTTGAACTTGAACCCTTCGAAGATGGACACAGGCAAATTTAAGTCTTCCAATAGGCATTCTTTCTCTGTGTGTCTGTCTCTCCCTCTCTAACACACACACACACACACACACACACACACACACACACACACGCTCAGAGGGGAGGGTTACAGGCTGCTTTCTTCGAGACAGTCAGATAGTCTGGGGTCTGAGCAGATGAAGCGCCTATGAAATTTACCTTAAATCCGTTCCCCATCTCCCTGCAGAGCTCAGGGAAATTCTTCTAGTCCCTGAGCTGCCAGAAAGTGGCTTGCATGGACCCTGCCCCGCAGAGTGTATCGAGGCAATAGGTTTTGGCCTCTGGTCACTAGACATAGCTGGGTAGACCCTTCTCCACTCACAGAACAGAGCAATCCATCTAGAGCCTCAGCGGGCTTTTAGTGTCCCCAAAGTCCTGGTTTCTTTTCTATTTGGGGTTTTGCAAACTTCAGTTCCATGTTTCAGACACTCTGCTTTCTCCATACTTTGTAGTCTAAAGCCACTCTTTATCTTTCCTCTAAGTGTAGGATGGGCAGAACAGTTGTATCCCCTCCACAGTTAGGTGTGAATCTTAGCTCACACCTAACTGTGTAAGTAGCAGCAGGTCTCTGGAATTTCTCCTCGTGTCCCACACCTCCTAGGGCCCTTGCAGCTTCTCTGTTTCCGTAAGATCCCACATGCTTTACTGACAGCTGGTCTTCCTCCTTTGCCTCAGAAAACCAAAGGTCACCAGGTCCATAACCCACATGCTCACAAGCACTGCTTTATGTTCTGTGGGTTAACTGGTCTTCTTTCTGGGTCACCTCTGCCAAAGATCAGTGGCAGCTCCAGGGCATGCAAGCAGAAGAGGAGGAGTGTTGCCCCTGGAATACAGAGATCTGCAGCCTATAGTTCCAGGCAGTTTCCCCAGAGGAATGCAGGTACCTCCCCAGTGGTGCTGTGGCTGTTCCTGCCTATGAAATGTGGCCTGGCCTTGGCACAATTCTGCCTGAAGAAAAGGGGACCACCTGCCGAGAAAATTATCTGCATAAATAACGATTTCACTTCAGCTTTCCTTGCAGATGGTCCTGATTTGGAAGAAGTATGCAGACAGTCTTTGAAATATGACTTCTATTTTTTAGGCCACTTGGAATTCTTCACCAGTCTTTCCATCACCGTGACAATGTATTGGCCTGGAATCATTAGCTGCCACTGAAACCCAGTTCTTTTCTTCTTAATTTCTTACTATTTAAAAAATTTCCAGACTCTTCTTTTCTTTTCCCCCTCCTCTCTCTCTCTCTTTTTCTTTCTAAAGATGGGGTCTCATCCTGTTGCCCAGGCTGGAGTGCAGTGGTGTGACTACAGCCTCGACCTCCTAGGCTCAAGCGATCCTCCCTCCTCAGCCTCCTGAGTAGTTGGGACTACAGGCATAAGCCATCACAATTGGCCAATGGTTTTTGTGTTTTCAGAGACAGGATCTTGCTATGTTGTTCAGGCTAGTCTTAAACTCCCAACCTCAAGGGATCTTCCTGCCTCAGCCTGCTGAGTAACTGGGATTATAGGCATGAACCACTGAGTCCAGCCAGATGCTAATCTCTGAATCTACTTTTTCCCTTATCCCTTTGAAATACAACTAGTCAACAGATCCTATACATTTTTCCTCCTCCTATTGTCACCATTCTAATCTAGGCTATATTACTCCATGCCTGGCCTATTGCCTATTACATTTTAATAGTGTTGTTTGTTTCCCCAATCTTTCTTGCACATGATTGTCATGTTAATGCTTTTAACACAATCCCCACTATCTTTCCATGCACGAATGCCTTCAATGGCCCACCGTTACCTATATAAAATGTATTGTACTGCATGTTACTCTACATGTACTGCATGTAAGCTGATTACCTTAATTTTTATTTCTGTCCAATAGATATTTATTGAACACCTGCAGACATTTATTTGGTATATACATCATCCTTGGCTCTAGAAAGCAATGAATAAGCCTGACCCATTTCTTTCTTGCCTTTTAGAGAAGAGGGGTTGATAGGAAAAATAAATGCTCAGAAAGATAAACTATTAAAGCATGTAATGTGGGAAGCAAATCTAGTCTCTGGAGTCACGGCAGGCAGAAGTGACACTTCAGCTGAGGCCTGAGGGTGAATAATGATGAATTACTGAAGGGCAGGTGACGGACACAGCACATGCAAAGGGCCTGCGGTCAAAAAACAGTTCGCTGCAGGTCTGGAAGGAGACAGAGGGAGATGGGGAAGTACACAGGGGATAAAGGTGGGGAGGTCACCAGGGGCCAGACCCTGCAGAGCCTGGTAGGATGTACTCAGGAATTTGACTTTATTATAAAAGCAATGGGAAATCACAGCAGGTGTAAAGCAGAGGAATGCATGAATTTATTGTATTTCAAAAAGATTACCCCAGCTGCAGTGTGAAGGAGGTTTGCACAAGAGCCTGCTGGGTGGCTAAATAGGAGAAGGAGTGCAGAGAAGAGGTGGTGGCACCCTGGACCAGGGTAATGCCACTGAAGTTAGCAGAAAAGGAGAAAATACATGGATTCAAGAGGGAATGCGAATGATCAGCCGTGGGGGATCAGCACTGGAGGGAAGTAATGAAGAGGGAGATTAAGGATAATGTCTAAGCTTTTAGCACAAACAACAGATGACCATGGTCATCTTTAAGGAGTTAGGAACCCAGAAAAAGAAGCAGGCATGGGTGTGGAGGTTGATGCTGAGTTTAGAATAGCTTAGTTTCATTTTGTTTTCAAGACAGGATCTCACTCTGTCACCCAGGCTGGAGTACAGTGGTGCAATCACAGCTCACTGCAGCCTTGAATTACTGGTCTCAAGTGATCTGTCTACCTCAGCCTCTCAAGTAGCTGGGACTACAGGTGCACACCACCATGTCTAGCTAATGAAAACTTCTTCTTCTTTTTTTTTTTTTTTAGAGATAGGGTCTCATTATGTTTTTCAGGCTGGCCTCAAACTCCTGAGCTCAAGCAATCCTACCGTCTTGGCCTCCCAAAGTGCTGGGATTATTGGCATGAACCACCAGGCCAGGTGCAAGTTTAGTTTTGGATAATCTAGTCCAAATTGCATACCTCTAAGGTATCTAAAAGGTATAATAGAAACATAGGTCAGTCTGGAGTTCAGAAGTGGGGCCAGTGTGAGAGGCAAACTGAGAGACATGGCATATTTGGTAGTTGAGACCATAGGAGTGTTAGAGTTTGTCTAGGGAGAACTTGTATAGAGAGAAGAGAGAGTGGCCTGGGCCTGAGAATCAAAGAACAGCATCATGGAAAGGTTGAGTAGAGAAGAAAGAACTTGAGTCTGAGAAAATGAAACCAATGCAGTGGGAAGAAGGCTGGAGAGGCTGGTTTCTGGAAATTAGGAGAAGAAGGTGTGTTCAGTGGGTGCCATGTCACAGTATTGAATGCAGTAAGCTATGGTCCATTAAGTCCTCATGAAGGTATAGAGGCCATTAATACCATTAAAAAAATTCTTAGTTCAGTGCCAAGTGCAGTGGCTCACACCTATAATCCCAGCACTTTGGGAGGCCAAGGTGAGAGGATATTAGCGGTCTAGGAGTTTGAGACCAGCCTGGGCAACATAGTGAGACCTTATCTCTATTAAAAAAAGGACAGAGCCGGCCGGGCGCGGTGGCTCAAGCCTGTAATCCCAGCACTTTGGGAGGCCGAGACGGGCGGATCACGAGGTCAGGAGATCGAGACCATCCTGGCTAACACGGCAAAACCCCGTCTCTACTAAAAATACAAAAACTAGCCGGGCGAGGTGGCGGGCGCCTGTAGTCCCAGCTACTCTGGAGGCTGAGGCAGGAGAATGGTGTAAACCCGGGAGGCGGAGCTTGCAGTGAGCTGAGATCCGGCCACTGCACGGACTACTGCACTCCAGTCCGTGCGACAGAGCGAGACTCCGTCTCAAAAAAAAAAAAAAAAAAAAAAGGACAGAGCCAAGTGTGGTGGCTCACACCTGTAATCCCAGCACTTTGGGAGGCTGAGGTGGGTGGATCGCCTGAGGTCAGGAGTTTGAGACCAGCCTGGCCAACGTAATGAAACCTTATCTCTACTAAAAGTACAAAAAATTAGCTGGGCATGGTGGCAGGCACCTGTAATCCCAGCTACAAGGGACGCTGAGGCAGGAGAATCACTGGAACCCAGGAGGTGGGGGCTGCAGTGAGCCGAGATGGCGCCATTGCACTCCAGCTTAGGCAACAAGAGCAAAAGTCTGTCTCAAAAAATAAATAAATAAATAAAAATAAATAACTGGGCATGGTGACATGTGCCTGTAGTCCCAGCTACTTGGGAGGCTGAGGTGGGAGGATTACTTGAGCTTGGGAAGTCGAGGCTACAGTGAGTCAAGATCATGCTACTGCATTCCAGCCTGGGCAACAGAATGAGACCTTGTCTAAAAAAAAAGTCTTAGTTCATATTTCATTTTGGGGTTCCTCTACATCCTGATTAATTTTCTCTCCCTATCTCTCTTTCATACACACACACACACACACACACACACACAAATATACATACACACAGTAAAATTCACTTTGTCCTATAGAGTTCTATGGATTCTGACAAATACAAAGAGTTGGCTGTCTACTATCACAGTCATGATACAAAACAGTTCCATCACCCCCACATTTTACCATGCTATCCCATAGTACTTCAATCTTCTGTCCCCACTCCTGGAAACCAACTATTTGTTTTCCATTCCTAGGTGTTTTTTTTTTTTTCATAACATTATCAATGAAATCACATGGTATAGTTTTTTCTAGCCAGGTTTCTTTCACTTAGTGAAATATATTTAAGAATCATTCAAGCTATTGCATGAGTCAACAGTTCAGTCCTTTCTATTGTTGAGTAGTGTTCCATGGTGTAAACAGACTGCAATTTGTGTACTCATTCATAGGTTGAGGGACAGGTTAGTTATTTTCAGTTTTCGTTGATTAAAAATAGAGCTGTTAAAAACATTTGCATACAGGTTTTGTCTGAACATTAGGTTATTTCTCTTGGGAGTGGGATTGCTGGGTTATATGGCATGGCTACGTTTAGCTTTATAATCCTTAGTATCTTGATAATGATAGTAGTTTGGTGAGGTGGTAGGGTCAAAACAGGAGTGAAGAGGGTTAACAAGAAAGAGAGAAGTGAGGAGGTGGATATAGTGAGTGAAAGCAATGCTTTAATTTCAGCTGACATGGAGAATATCAGCTGACACAGGGAAGCAGGGATGTGGTTGGAGGTGGCATGAGGTTTAGGGAGGGAAGGGTTGTCAGAGATAAAAGATACTTGAGCATGTTTAATGATGATGGGAAGGAGGAAGCAGACAGGATGAAGATAAGGGAAAGAGAAGGATGTCAGGGAGGAAGGAGATAGTGAAGTTTCTGGTAGGATGGGAGGAACTGGCTTTTGATAAAAAGGTAGCTCTTACATGTTAATGAGAGGGCATAAATGCAGTGAGCCTTTCCAAGCCCTAGTCTGCCTTCACGTGATCTCTTAGGGGATGGCAAAAGACAAGTACAGCCCTTTCAAACTACATGCCTGCAAAAACTCTTGGCCCCAACCAGACTGTCTCATGATGGCACCATGTTCACGCTGTTATTTAAAAGCCAGTGGATATTTGGGGTTTTGAGGGTGTCAGTAGAGCACCTTTGCTTGCCGGCAGTGGTGAAGCATTTGCTAAGGAAAAGAAACAAAGCTGCAAGTTCAGCAGATTGTTACTATTTATCCTCAGAGGTATATTTTACCCTAGTTTCTCCAAAAAACTCTTATGATGTTCACAATGGGATCCCAGTATCACAGCTACCACCCAGATCACCGGGACCTGGGTAGGTGCAGGACTTGGGGACAAGCGGCATGTTCATGAAAGTTCCCTCACTGTGTACAGTTTGGCAATTTGTTAAATTTCTTGATAACATAAACACATTTTCTTGCTAGAGATCTTGACCTTGACCCCTGATAATTAGAAGCAGTGGGGACTTTTCCTCTGACTCATTAATGAGTAAAACAGGCTAGAATTTTTCTTCCTATATTCCATCTCTTAAAAAGAAAATGGTATCTACCGTAATGACGGAATAAGAAACATAACAGTTGAATTAGCCAAAATGATGAGGATGCCAGTCGCTGGGTGCATTGTTTAAGAAGTTGCCGTTTTTGCAAATCAAAACCACAATGAGATACCATCTCACACCAGTTAGAATGGCAATCATTCAAAAGTCAGGAAACAACAGGTGCTGGAGAGGATGTGGAGAAATAGGAACACTTTTACACTGTTGGTGGGACTGTAAACTAGTTCAACCATTGTGGAAAACAGTATGGCGATTCCTCAAGGATCTAGAACTAGAAATACCATATGACCCAGCCATCCCATTACTGGGGATATACCCAAAGGATTATAAATCATGCTGCTATAAAGACACAAGCACACGTATGTTTATTGCAGCACTATTCACAATAGCAAAGACTTGGAATCAACCCAAATGTCCATCAGTGACAGACTGGTTTAAGAAAATGTGGCACATATACACCATGGAATACTATGCAGCCATAAAAAGGGATGAGTTTGTGTCCTTTGTAAGGACATGGATGCAGCTGGAAACCATCATTCTCAGCAAACTATCGCAAGAACAGAAAACCAAACACCGCATGTTCTCACTCATAGGTGGGAACTGAACAATGAGATCACTTGGACACGGGAAGGGGAACATCACACACCGGGGCCTATTGTGGGGAGGGAAGAAGGGGGAGGGATGGCATTGGGAGTTATACTTGATGTAAATGACGAGTTGATGGGTGCTGACGAGTTGGTGGGTGCAGCACACCAACATGGCACAAGTATACATATGTAACAAACCTGCACGTTGTGCGCTTGTACCCTAGAACCCAAAGTTTAATAATAATAATAAAAAAAAGAAGTTGCCACTTTTAAGACCTTCAAGGAAATACCTGAAATGACTCCAGCTGATCATTCTGATCTGGAAAACCTCATTTTGTTATGTAGCAGAGCAATTTGTGACGCAGGACTGATAATAACAGAGTCAGTTGTTGGGTATCAGATTTAACACCTTAAAATCTCATAGGAACCAATAAATGTTTTGTGGAATGGTTCTATACAAAAGTACTTACTGTGGTAATCTCATCTTAATAGATCTGAAAATGCTACAAGTTTTAAGTCAGAAAATATACTTTCTCCTTTTTGGAAAAGGCTTTGAGACCATCATAAGTGTAATAAATTCAGGGAAGAGTTTTGCAGATGGTGAGTTGGGCTGTGAATCCAGACATAATCTACATAGGTAACTAGTGTTTCAATGACATTTGGCTATTGTTTTCCTTTTCTCAGTGCCATGTTATTTATTGGAAGGCTGCCATATTATAAATAAGATGGCTGTCCTTTTGAGAAATTTCTTCTAGAATACTTAGCACCATTAATACCAGAGTTAAGAATGCTAGGAAGTAGCTCTGTGATTGTGAAGCTGTTGCTTGATTTTGACTCATTTGCAGACTTTTAGAGAGAAGTTGGTCTATGCTGGGGAATGGGGATCCACTGTGGATTAAAGATCATTTCTCTTCTTCAAAATGCTCACAGTCGCTCCTCACAAATGCTCTTTGAGAAAAACTGGAAAGCAGAGACTATAATCCACTGTGATTTGTGCCCTTGGGGGCACAGAAAGGAAAGATTGACTCTGTTTGGAAAGTCTAGAGAAGATGTGTTTAAGAAAGCTTTGACTGGGTGCAGTGGCTCATGCCTGTAATCGTAGGACTTTGGGAGTCTGAGGTGGGAGGACTGCTTGAGGCCAGGAGTTTGAGACCAGCCTGAGTAACATAGCAAGACCCTGTCTCTTTAACAAAATAAAAAATAAAAAATGAGCAGGATATGGGGGTGCTTGCCTATAGTCCAAGCTACTTGGTAGGCTAAGGAGGAAGGATTGTGTGAAACTAGGAGTTCAAGGCTGCAGTGAGCCATGATCATGCCACTGCACTCCAGCCTGGGAAACAGAGCGAGACCCTGTCTCAAAAAAAAAAAAAAAAAAGCAAGAAAGCAAGAAAGCTTCTGTGACTACTAAATCCCAGCAATTGAGCAGGATCCCCCCACTTTAGACAGCAGAGGAGAGCAAGACAATCAGAGTGGTCAAGATGTGTTAAAACACAGAGCCCGGGAGGATATCTGTTTGGGAAGTTCCTTGAACCTGGGCAAAGGAGATCCACGTGCCTCCATGCCTCTCTGACTTCTCAAAGTCATTAGCTTCTTCTGCATGAAAAAAAAAATCATTATCTACGTAACCCTTAGAGTTTACTGTATGCAATATAGTTGTAGGACCACTATGAGATGTGGAATGGGAATGGCCCGGTAAGCCGAGAGAAAGGACTACTTCATTTGGGCTACCTTATCTGCAATGGATGCCCACTAACTTGGTTTGGGAAGCTGGTAGATGCCCTGCTCTATTTACTTTTCATCATGGGAAGCCCTGGGAGGCCAACACAGCTCTGATCTGGCATAAAGAGAAAATCCATGACACACTCTTTCTAACACTGCTGCAGGCAGGAAGTATACACATTCCCTAACTCTTTGATTGGAATGTGTAAATGTGAAGAGTCCTGAAGTCTGTGACCGTGAGCAAGAAGACTGCCATGATGGAATAAAGCCCACATCACATTGCAGTCATATGCTTTTCTTCATGGCCTAGACTGTACAAATGGCCTTCACAAATGGCACTGAATGGATGTTCAGGATCAGGGATTCTGTCTCCACACATAGAATAAAATAAGGCTAACTATGAGGGTTGAATCTATGGCCTTTCGCCATTCATTAACTCGAGCATTTATTATGTTTGCCAAGCACTATGTGAGCAGAGAAAACCTGGGACAAAAGATAAAAGAAACACAATAATAAAACCTCATGTATTTGGGCCCCTCCAGTTAATAATTTTAAAAAGTACCTAAAATTTAACATTAAAATCATTTCTTAGTAAGCCAGTGACACCATACATATAGTTGAGGAAGAAAGCATAAGTTGTGTAAGGCAATTTCCATGAACTCTTACTTTAGAAGCACCTTCAGAACACAAAGACAATACATTAAAAACAGACCATTCTTAAAGATGTGTCAAAAGAGTTTCTGAAAAAATAATTGTGATTAGACCAGGATTTAACTTGATCCTAGTTAACATGAATCTTTCCAAGTAATAAAACTACTGTCTTAAATTTTTTTCTGAGTCCAACTAAATCACACTGATTTTTTTCTCCCATTCTAAGTCATAGTTGGTGTTAGAGATTTTCCTACAAAGCAGCTTTCATTTAAGGATTAGTAGACTTACTGAATTTGGATACTATAAATATCACACATGAGTCTTCTGCCCAGAGCCTTGCTGGACAATGGGGGCATGGAGATGACCTAAGGCCATGTCATCTGCAGGACTGTTACAACTTCCCTGTACCAGCTGGAAATCTAAATGTTACTTAATCAAATGAATATCACAGTTCCCACGGAACAAATGGAGGAAACAGGCATGAAACAGTGGAACTGTTGGGTCAAGGTTACCCCCTGAGTCCCTCATAGGAAACCAGGAGCAAAGATCAGACTCTGTCTCTTTTAATGCCTATAATGATCTCCCTCCCACTCCTGATGATAAGAAACTTCTCTTTTTATTGCTAATTTTGATGTTTTCAACTGAATGGAGATGGCATTTCTCCATTTTTCTCTCTTCTTCCCTTCATTAATGTTTGGCAAATCTATTACATTTAAAAAAACATACTCTCCATTAAACAGCCAAGTTATGACATTTATGGAACATTAGCCAGAAAATAGGAAACTAAAGCTTTCTTCCAAGTTCACTTAGACTGCATCCTTGATAAGATTCAGAATTCTTACAGTAACAACAACAACAAAATCAACCTGGAAGTATTCCTTATTTAAAATCTGATACTCATGGAAACTTCCAAGGGGGATATAAGCAATAATTAGGACAACAATCATTCTCATGTCTTTGTTGACATTAAAATATTCTGGCTAATGTCAACCTGATAATGAATGAGTGTCTGTACTCTCAAAACATGAGGGCAGCTACTCCAGTTTGAAATATTGTCAAAAGCAAAAGGAATGTTTCATTTGCTCAACTGCCGAAGGCAGAGCTGACCCTAGATAAAAGTCTCCCTTTGTTGAAGCTCCTTTTCAGAGTCACTTCCACCCTGTTTTTAGTAATCTCCTTTAAAGCCTTCCTCTATTAACAATCAAGACCAGGCACCATGCCACATAGAATCTCACCTGCTCAGGTGTGGTGCTCCAATTTCTAAATAGGAGGCTGAGGGACATCAACCAGGGGTGTGTCTGTGTGGCGGGGGTGTGTAGTGGGGCAGGGAGAAACAGTCAGAGAATTTGTCTTAAAGTGAGTCAATAAATACTTTTTTTTTTTTTTTTTTTTTTTTTTGAGATAAGGTCTCACTCTGTTGCTCAGGCTGGAGTGCAGTGGCATAATCTTGGCCCACCACAGCCTCAACCTCCTGGACTTAAGCGATCCTCCCACCTCAGCTTCCCAAGTAGCTGAGACAATGGGCACATGCAATTATGCCCTCTTAATTTTTCTATTTTTGGTAGAGATGTGATTTTGCCATATTGCGTAGGCTGGTCTCAAACTCCTGGACTCAAGTGATCTGCCTGCCTCGGCCTCCCAAAGTGCTGGGACTATAGGCATAAGCTACCATGCCTCCCATCTGCAACACTTTTTTTTTTTTTAGCTGAAATTGTATATATTTATCTGTGGTTTGGGGTGAAGAGGCTGATGGAGATTCATGGTCAAGGGTGCTAAAGACTTTCCAGGCTACTCCTGGGCATCATGATGAACAGAGCAGTAGGGCAGACACAGTGCCCACAATGGGGCCCATTGTTGGTGGCCGTGGGCTAGAAGTCTTACCCTTTCCAATAGGACTTTTGACTTGCACTGAAGACCAGAAGGCAAGACAAATGGTCTTGACTGGGTTTCACATCTCCCGAACAATTCTCAGTTCATTTGTTTCCTCTGGTCAGGCTGTCCTTAATGAATTGAGTGGAATGATTCAGAGGACTGGCAAGTTGGTCTGTTGTTTCAGTGACCCCCTTTTTTCCCCTCAAATGTTATCAGTTCACGAAATTCTAATGTCTGCGAACCACTGAACTATCTATCGTCATCTATGTCTTGCTTAAAAGTAAACTCTGCCATTTATATCTTTGCAATATACTCTGTCAGAGGAGATAGTAATAAAAATAGTCCTACCTATTTTGGTGAGAGGCTTGTCAGCAGTGAATCTGAGTCAGAAATGGCAAAGAAGGCAGAGGGGCTTTGCTTGTACTTCTCTCTCAATTACTTTTTGCTCTTTACCTAGTCTGACACCTTGGATCACTTCCTCCCTTTGGAAATGTTCCCTCAGTTCATTGCCATAGCACCACAGTAGCCTGGTTTTCCTTCTTCTCTCTGTGTGGGTTTTTGTGGCTTCCTATGCATGGTCCATTTCCCTTGTCAGTCTCTAAAATAAGAGTATTCTTTTGGTCTCTGCTCTCAGTCTTCTTCTCTTTTTTGTTAAATACTCTCCCGGCAAATCTCATTCCTTTTCATGGCTCTCTTTACTATCTATAAACCCATTGCTTACTTGGATTAAATGAGATGACACACAAAAAGCACTTTGTGTTGGGCACATAGGAAGTGCACATTCTCTTAATTCAACGAGTATTTCTTGAGTGTTTATATGTACCATTCTGGCTACTGAGGTTAGAGATGTAAACAAAACACACAAAAATCCTTGCCCACGTGGGGCTTACATTCTAATAGGTGGAACATCGTGAACAAAATAAGTTAAAGTAAGTAAAATACATAGTAGGTTAGATAATGCTATGTTTACTATGTCAAAATATAGCACAGAGAAGGTAGAGAGGAAGAGCTTGGGTAGGAAGCATTTTCCATTTATAATTGGGTAGCCACGAGAGTCTTACTGCAAAGATGACGTTTTGAGCAAAGACCTTGAAGGACATGGGGAGTGAAATGTGCTGATACCTGGAGAAACAGTGTTCCAGACCAGAGGGAGAGCAAGTGCAAAGACCTCAACAACTCTCTATAATATTTTATTAGCTCTTCAGATTTCTCTACTGAAGTCTAGCTCCTCATTAGACATCTTCAGATGTTCCAGGGATGCCTGAAATGCAACAAACCTTCAAAGGAACTGATCATTTACCTACTTGACCTGCTATTCCCTGGCGGTCCTTGGCTTGGTCAATTGCATCATCATGCACCCATTACACAAGGCAGAAATCCAGTAGGCAGCCTCAATTCCTCCAAATCTCTCTCCCCTCTATCTAGTTAACTACATGTTCTTAATGTAATAATTTTATAATTTTATTTTACTTTCAATTTCACTCAATCCCTTCACCTATTAGGCCACCATCATCTAATTAACATTCAACGGAAAACATATTTAGAGATGTGTGTCAAAGTACTCCAAAATGTAAAGTGCTATTTCTCCATTGCAAAGAAGTGCTAGATAAGAATGTGGAGATTAATTCTTTGTCAGCACATATGTACGTGTATATATGAAGACCCACAGATTACCCTAATCTGACCCACCCACATATATGTGTATATATGAAGACCCACAGATTACCTTAAGCCTTAAGCCGCAAGGTTAAGGCTATTGGTAAGGTAATTACTGAGCACTTCCTCTTATTTTATTTAATTGTACTTTTTCATAACACCAATACCTTCACCAAGAGATGAAATAAACTGCTGCAGGCTATGCAAATAGTGAACAGTAGGGTCTTGATTTGAACTTGGTGACACCCATGCACCAGCAACGTCCTCTGGGCCATGGTGCCCACATTGACCAAGAGCCCACGATTGGAATGAGGCACCATAATAGTCATCTGTGGTACCAAAGACAGCAGCAGCAGAGTGTCCCTGAGAAGACCCCTTAGCTCCTCCTTGTTTCCCATCCTTCTCCTCTAAAAAAACTTGATTTCAGTATCTCATATGTGCCTCAATTTCATATAAGATGAAAAATTACAAAAAGGCAGCAAAGATGTCAAATAGCAAACACATTAAAAATGTTGATGCCCAAAGGATGTGAACAGCCACTTATCAAAAAAAAGACATACATGTGCCAACAAACATATGAAAAAATGCTCAACATCACTGATCATTAGAGAAATGCAAATCAAAACCATAAGGTGATACCATCTCACACCAGTCAGAATAGCCATTATTAAAAAGTCAAGAAACAACAGATGCTGGTGAGGTTGCACAGAAATAGGAACGCTTTTACACTGTTGGTGGGAATGTAAATTAGTTCAACCATTGTGGAAGACAGTGTGGCTATTCCCCAAAGATTTAGAACTGGAAATATCATTTGACCCAGCAATCCCATTACTGGGTATATACCCAAAGAAATATAAATCATCTTATTATAAAGATACATACACATGTATGTTCATTGCAGCTCTATTCACAAGAGCAAAGATGTGGAATCAACCCAAATGCCAATCAATGATAGACTGGATAAAGAAACTGTGGTACATATACACCATGGAATACTATGCAGCTATAAAAAGGAACAAGAGTATGCTCTTTGTATGGACATGGATGAAGCTGGAAGCCATTATCCTCAGCAAAGTAACACAGAAACAGAAAACCAAACACTGCATATTCTCACTTATAAGTGGGAGCTGAACATAAGAACACATGAATACAGGGAGAGGAACAACATACACTGGGGCCTGTGAGGTGTGGTGGGTTGGGGGAGAGCATTAGGGAAAATAGCTAATGCATGCTGGGCTTAATACCTAGGTGATGGGTTGATAGGTGCAGCAGACCACCATGGCACACATTTACCTATGTAACAAACCTGCACATCCTGCATATGTACTCCAGAATATAAAAAAAGTAAAAATAAGAATAAAGAAAAAAAATGATGTCCATAAACAATGAGAACAAAGGCCCTGCTGGCATCCTGGGGAAGAGGCACAGTGAATTCCTCTGGGGTGAAGTTACCTGCAGCCATCAGTCATTCCTAACCAGGGGTTGAATTACAAGAGGGGACTAAGCACTATTGCCTTCAGCAACAGAAAGCATATTTTCATCTTCCTTTATAATCTCCAACAACCTGAATGCCAGATTGAGTCCCATCTTAACTGGCTAGCAGATTTGTCAATATTGTGCTTCTAGTAGACTTGAAGAAGCACTTCTGGGTCCAGGTGGGCAAGGGAACAGCTTCTACAACAAGGGACACTAGGATGTAAGTAGCTTCCAACTCATTCTGAAAACCTGCCTTAGTTTTCTTGCTCTGTCGTTTTAGACCAAGCTTGTCTAACCCTCGGTCCTCAGGCTGCATGTGGCCCAGGACGGCTATGAATGCAGCCCAACACAAATTCATAAATTTTCTTCACACATTATAAGATTCTTTTTTTTTCCCCCATCAGCTATCACTAGTGTTAATGTATTTTATATGTGGCCCAAGACAATTCTTCTTTTTCCAATGTGGCCCAGGGAAGCCAAAAGATCGGACACCTGTTTTAGACTGTGCAGACCATTTTAGGGACCCAGGTGAAAAGCAAGGCAAGAAGCTGAAAGCAGCCAACTTAACAGGAAGAGGAAGGAACGAGGAGGAAGAGGCTTCATCAGCAGATGAATGGCCAGCATGAGTCAGGCTGTCTTGGGATCCTCAGCAGGTGCCATCCCAGGGTCAGGTCAAATGCTGTGCCCACCTCTCTCATCCCAGCATTCATTCATTTCCCCTACAGAACACAGACAGAAACTCTGCCTTGGTAGCCCAATGCAGCTCACATCGGTGTCCTGATGAGACATTCCTGTAGGCTTGACATTAGCATAGCCATTTAAGACATCTCTATTCAAAAACCAGTCTCGGCTTCCTGGCACATTTTCTTCAGGCTTTATAAACAGCAAGTCAACATCAGAAGAAATGATTTGGGGACCCAGACATTTTATTGCAGGCTTATTTGTTTTTACCTTTGTCTCTTTGTAAATTGGAACCATGGTGTAAAAATCACAGCATTATCAAACATGCAGGAGAAAAGATTTTCAGTTCATCTACAACACAATCATTCCATCTGACTCTTAAATAAATCAGCTTCATTTTCAGTGCAATGTAAAACCCTCAGAAAGATGTAGAAAGCTTCAGAACAGGTTTGCGTGACACATTAACTCATATGATTCATTTCCCTAAACATTGTCATATTGATTCAAAAATACAATAATCTCAGTAATTCTGGCCCTACTTGTTTAAAAATAATTCTGACAAATGTTAAGATTAAGTTACTCATTGTGTTTTCAGTCCAAAAAAACACTAAACTATTAATATTGTAAGAGTATAAGTAGAATGCTTGAAAGAACAAGCTGTTTCTTAAAGACACTTTACACACCAAAATACATATATTAAGTTGATGTGCTATTTAGAAATAATTTTTATTTACACATTAAGTCAAATACACGTATTAGCATAATTTAAATCACTATGCAAAGTTGGAAGAAATTAAAATGTTGCTTCTTTTAGAGTCTTAAAATGGAGAGAGGCTTTTCTTCCTAATTATGGTTAATTAGTGAGGTTTTATTGTAATAATAAATCACAAGGGAAGTTTCTAGTTTCATGGGTGGTTGATGCCGATTCTAATCAGGATTGCTGACCTAATGCTTGAGGAAAGATGGGCTGTTTCCGGAAGGATCCATTAATGACTTAGGAAAACAGATGTGCCATTGAACAATACTAGGCACGTCAAGGACAGAGTGTCCCTTCTTCTTGTTCCATCCTCTTAAATAAAACCAAGGACAAACAGTGACCCGGGAATGCCGTATAAACAACCAAACAGCTTACAGCCGGTATTGTCAAGCTTTGAAATGTCCTGCTCAGCCAGCAGTCATCTCCACAGAAGGGACCTGATTTCATCCCTCACCATGCTAAGATATCACCAGATCCAATACACGTACGAGAAACGTTAAACAGAAATGAGAAAGGAAAAGAAGGTCTTGGAAATCAGGATGTTTTAATAAGGGATCCTTTGGTTGTAAGAACGGATGTGGGGGCATTGAGCATAGGACACATGTAGGAAGAACAGAAGGGCCACAGAAGGCTTGGATTCAGCCTCTTCATTTGTCTCCGTCTGTCTCATCTCTCTCTCTGTGTGTCTCTTTATTTTATTTCTTCCTGTAAGCCCTCCTTCTCTGACTGTGCACTGGGCCAGTCTTGGATGTGCCAGGATGTTGTGGTTTAACGACCAACCACAACTCCCAGTGTCTCTCAGATCCAATTCTAAATTTTCAGAAGAAACTGTTACACCAGTGTTTCAATTCAGTTGTGCGTGACCTTGGGGATGCAAATTTTGCTACAGTGCCATGACTGTGAGTGACGGGGATGCAGACCTGTGCTTTGCCATCATTCCAAAAGTTATCACAACCGTCATCAGGGGTCGCTCCCCCCTTTTGCAAACAAGCCATTTTCTGGGTACAGAAAGTGTTGCGTTATGGAATGGGTAATGTCTTATGTGAGATCAACCACAGAGCTTTCACAGGAAGCATGTTTCAGAATTTCAAAGGAATGGGACTAATCAGATACCTTACTTGTATTTAAACTGGCTGATCATATTTCTTTTTTATGGCAATACAATACCATTAATGGGTAGATGGCATTATCCCATTTATTTTTTAAGGGAAATGGAGACTTCCATTCTGGTTATAGAGAGACAGTGTATCAGGAGAGCGTGGACAGAAAGTACCTAACCCTAACTCTGGTGCTCAGAATTGCCTCATGGCCCTATAATAGCTTCAAATGGCCCTCTATGGGCGCATAGGTGACCACTGTTCTCCCATTGCCCTGATACTGAGGCTCTACTGTAAACCTCAGTTACACATCACAGAATATCTCTGCTTCTCTCTATTCCAGTGTTTGTTTTCTTTGCTCATTCATCTTTCATAGTTGTATTTTCCCATAATCCCTGCACATTGTGGATACTTGATAGATCCTTTTGTGAATCAATCCAGTAATGGAGGGGTGAAGTGCATTAACACAAGTCTCCTGTATCATCAGGTTTGAAAGGTCCTGCTCAGCCAGCAGCCATCTCCCACAGAAGGGACTTGATTTCATCCCTCGCCATGTTAAGACGTTACCAGATCCAACACACCCAAGAGAAACCTTAAACAGAAATGAGAAAGGAAAAGAAGGTCTTGGAAATCAGGGTGTTTTAACAAGGGATCCTTTGGTTGTAAGACCCCACTCGGACTGGTTTAAACAGAAGGAGGACTTGAAGGATGTGGGGGCATTGCCCATAGGACACAGGTAGGGAGAACAGAAGGGCCACAGAAGGTCTGGATTCAGCCTTTTCATTCGTCTCTGTCTCTCTCATCTGTCTCTCTCTCTGTATGTCTCTATTTTATTATTTTACTCTTGCATATCTCCATATGCAAGAAGAACCTGAAATGCCTCAGCACTGATCACTATCTCATGGAATAAGAATGCTGCCAAAAGAAATTTAGACATCAGTGCCCCTTCATTGTATAAGAGAAGACATAAGTTCAGAAAGATGAATGGTCACACAGCTGCTTGGAGGGAATGCCAAGATTAAGGCCCAAGTATTTGCCCACACATCAGCATTGCTGGTGAATGCACAATGGGATAATAATTCTCACTCAAGAGAAAGGAGTGCTATAGAAAGCTAATGGATTTGGTCTTTGCTGGGGAGAAATCCTGGAAAGCTGCCCATCTATATTAGGGACATGAAGTGGAAACAACTCCCCTCTCAGCTGCATGTTCCTTCTCCAGGTACCTGACTTCTCAGGGTTCCCAGGGCACTGCTCCATTGAGGCTTTACCTTCTGCACTTGTGGCCAGTCCTCCAAATGCCAAGGCCCAGTTCAAATCGTTGGGTGAAATTGTTCCCTGAATGATGATTCTTCTCTTAACTTCTATGGTACTTTACACTTGAATCTTAAATTACACCTGAATTTAAAAAATGTTTTTGTTACTAGTTTTAAAAGAGTAGTTTTACAGACAACCTACAGAATGAGAGAAAATGTTTGCAATCCACCCATCTGACGGAGGTCTAATATCCAGCATCGATAAGGAACTTAAATAAATTTACAAGAAAAAAACAAACAACCCCATTAAAACGTGGACAAAGGATAGGAACAGACATTTCTCAAAAGAAGACATTGATGTAGCCAATAAAGATATGAAAACAAAGCTCAACATCGCTGGTCATTAGAGAAATGCAAATCAAAACCATAGTGAGAGTCCATCCCACACCAATCAGAATGGCTATTATAAAGAAGTCAAAAAAACAAGAGATGCTGGCGAGGTTATGGAGAAAAAGGAACACTTTTACTACTGTTGATGGGAATATAAATTAGCTCAACTATTTTGGATGATGGTATGGCAATTCCTCAAAGCCCTAAGAGGCAGAAATACTACTTGATCCAGCAATCCCATTACTAGTTATATATCCAGAGGAATATGAATCATTCTATTACAAAGATACACGCACGGGTGTGTTCACTGCAGCACTATTCATAATAGCAAAGACATGGAATCAACCCAAATGTCCACCAATGATAGACTGGATGTAGACAATGTGGTATGTATACACCGTAAAACACTGTGCCGATCTCAAAAGGGAATGAGATCATGTCCTTTGTAGGGACATAGATGGAGCTGGAAGCCACCATCCTCAGCAAACTAACACAGGAACAAAAAGTAAAATACCACATGTTCTCATTTATAAGTGGGAGCTGAATGATGAGAATACATGTAGGTAACAACACACACTGGGACCTGTTAGAGAGTGGGGAGTGGGAGGAGGGAGAGCATCAGTAAGAATAGCTAACGTATGCAGGGCTTAGTACCTGGGTGATGGGATGATCTATGCAGCTAATCACCATGGCACACCTTTACCTAGGTAACAAACCTGCACATTCTGCACATGTAACCCTGAACTTAAAATAAAAGTTGGAAATACACTGGGCACAGTGGCTCACATCTGTAATCCCAGCACTCTGGGAGGCTGAGGTGAATGGATCACCTGAGGTTAGGGGTTTAAGACCAGCCTGACCAACATGGTAAAACCCTGTCTCTACTAAAAATATAAAAATCAGCCAGGCATGATGGTGCGTGCCTGTAATCCCTACTACTTGGGAGGCCGAGGCAAGAGAATTGCTTGAACCTGTGAGATTGAAGTTGCAGTGAGCCAAGATTGTACCATTGCACTCTAGTCTGGGCCATAGAGTGAGGCTCCATTTTGGAAAAAAAAAAAAAAAAAAAAGTTGGAAATAAAAAATTAGTAGTTTTAGCTCTTAGATCTGAAAGTATAATAGCACCTTTTTCTTTTAAAAAATCTCTGAACTCATAAGAATGCATGCCTCTGTAACTCTTTTTCTAGAATTCTCTTAGCATGAAAAAGAGAACAGCCTTTTATCTTTATTTTACCGGTTAGGACAGAGCAGAGCATGGACTTTGGAGACAGAGAATCCTGACTATGGGTTGCAACTCTGGCATTTTTGAGAGCCTGAAGTAAGGCACTCATATTTTCCAAGCTGTGGTTTCCTCATCGTAAATGGGGTTGTTGTGCAATTGAAAGAGAGAATCTGTGTGCATGGAAGTGAATGTGATTCCTAGTGTCATAGAGAAGCAGGAGCAGGGTGTCTTCCTGTTCCTCATGAGAGCAAAAGAGAGGATTCACTTACCATCATCCTGAGATTCTCAGACTCTACATGCCAGAAACAAAAGGATTAGATAGCTGTGCTCTAGAGAGTGGCACAGACCACAAATGCCAAGGATAAATGTCTTTTCTTCATGGCCACAATGCAAAGATGTCTGTTTATGTCCCAAAAAAGCCACACTGCCAGGCTATGGGGCCCTGTGCCTCTCTCCACTCTGTATGATATCAGGAAGTTCTCCAAGCAGTGGACACTGAGCGTTCAGTATTAAACATGGCATAAAGGCTGTGGTTCAATCTTTAGATTAGCCAGCAGGAAAATAACCCCATGGCCTGGTGTGACTCATGGCTTGGCCATGCCAGTTTGGAAGTGACCACAGGCAGCCCAGTGTCTGCCTTGGGTCTCAATGAAACCAATACACGGATGAGGTCCCACCGGTTGTTCATCAGGCCCTCAGAGGCCCTACTCCCCACAAGTGACTCCTCTTGCAAAATGGCTCCAGATGCCTGGAATAACAGAAAAATTCCCAGGCTTCTGTTACAGGTTAGACTATCTTCAGTAATGACCTCTCAGAATTTGAAAAAAAAAAAAATTAAGATTCATTGATAAGCACAATAAAAATAGATTAAGGCTGGGTGTGGTGATTCACGCTTGTAATCCTACCACTTTGGGAGGTCGAGGCAGGTGGATTGCTTGAGGTCAGGAGTTCAAGACCAGCCTGACCAACATGGTGAAACCCTGTCTCTACTAAAAATACAAAAATTAGCCGGGCATGGTGGCAGGTGCCTGTAATCCCAGCTACTTGGGAGGCTGAGGCAGGAGAATCGCTTGAAGCCAGGAGGCAGAGGTTGCAGTGAGCCGAGATCCCACCACTGCACTCCAGCCTGGGCAACAGAGCAAGACTCCATCTCAAAATAAAAAAAAAGATAAAATGCTTTTAGATTTGGGGACAGAACTAGCATTTTCAGGTGACTTGGGAAGCCATGGAAGGGACAATATAAACATAAAATGATCAGATTGAGGATCTACATTGCTCAGTAAACATCGATAACATATCACTCACTGAAATGAATCACTGCTGTGGCAATTAACGAAAGGAAAAAGAAAACTGGAAAGAATAAACTCAAAATATGTAGTAAAAATAGTTATGATGGTGCCACTGCACTCCAGCCTGGGAGACAGAAAACCCAAAAATAGCTCTTAAAGAGTTGTAAAATTCATTCATATAAGGCATAGAAAACCAATAATAATTTGGAATGATACATCTTTCAGGATGGTTTGTGTTTTTGCAGGGAGGACTGCCTTCATTTAGGGAATGAATTGCCCATTTTGGAACTTGAGGCTGTACTGAGCATGTGGGGAAGGGGTGTGTGTGTGTGTGTGTGTGTGTGTGTGTGTGTGTGTGTGTGTGTGTGTATTTAGGGGGAGCAGAAGGACTTTCTCAGCTTTCTTGATCCTGCAGGAGGTTCTATCATGTAGAGCATAGAGGAAGGTATGGAGGGTGCTAGGTATTAGAGGAGATGAAATAAGAATTCTAGTCGGGGCATGGTGACTCATGTCTATAATCTCAGCACTTTTGGAGACCAAGACGGGAGGACTGCCTGAGCTCAGGAGTTCAAGACCAATCTGGACAACATGGCAAAACCCATCTTTACAAGAAATATAAAAATTAGCCAGGCATGTTGATGCAACCTGCAGTGTCAGCTGCTTAGAGGGCTGAGGTGGGGAATCACTTGAGCCTGGAAGGTAAAGGCTGCACTGAGTGTGCTGGCCACTGCACTCGAACCTGGGTGACAATGCAAGACTCTATCTCAAGAAAAAAAGAAAAGGAAGGAAGGAAGAAGAAGAGAAAGAAGAAGAAGAAGAGGAAGAAGAAGAAGGAGGAGGAAGAGGAGGAGGAAGAAAAGAACAAGAATTATTATTATTATTATTATTATTATTCCAGGAAATACGAACAGAAAGCAAAACAAGAAACAAGAAGACATCAAACCTCAAGGAAATATCGTATGACCTGCCTCTCCTTTCTCTGCCCTTTTATGTTTGGTTTCTTTGACAGTTTTTATGTGACAAAAAACAGTTTGCTACTGACACATTCTTAAGGAGAACCATATGAAGAGAAGGGAAAGAATCAGAGAGGAAGGGGGTAATAGAGGTTAATACGGACAGAAAATGAAAATGTCTGCAACACCAAAAGCATGTTTTCAAGTCAGGTTTTTTTTTTTTTTTTTTTTTTTTGAGACAGAGTCTTGCTCAGTCGCCTAGGCTGGAGTGTAGTGGCCGGATCTCGGCTCACTGCAAGCTCCGTCCCCCGGGTTCCCGCCATTCTCCTGCCTCAGTCTCCCAAGTAGCTGGGACTACAGGCGTCCGCCACTACGCCCAGCTAGTTTTGTTTTTTTTTTGTATTTTTAGTAGAGACGAGGTTTTACCGTGTTAGCCAGGATGGTCTCGATCTCCTGACCTCATGATCTGCCCATCTCGGCCTCCCAAAGTGCTGGGATTACAGGCGTGAGCCACCGCGCCCGGCCTAAAGTTAGGTTTGTTTTTGTTAGTTTTTGTTTTTGTTGTTGTTGTTGTTTTTTGAGATGGCGTCTCATTCACTCTGTTGCCCAGGCTGGAGTGCAGTGGTGTGATCTTGGCTCACTACAACATTCATCTCCTGGGTTCAAGCGATTCTCCTGTCTCAGCCTTCTGAGTAATTGGGATTACAAGCATGTGTCACAACACCTGGCTAATATTTGTATTTTTAGTAGAGATCGTGTTTCACCACGTTGATCAAGTCAAGCTGGTGTCGAACTCCTGACCTCCGGTGATCCACCTGCCTTGGCCTTACAGATGTGAGCCACCATGCCTGGCCTAAAGAGATTTTTTTTTTTCTTTTTTTTAAGCACCTTCTTTATAGAAACAGTCCAATTATTTTCTGTTATCCTGGAATTTTGCTGCATTTTGTTCTACTGCAGTACACAATGTATCCTCAGATCTGAGAGTTGAAAGAAGCAGTGAAATCCACCCAATTATGCTCCCCACCTACTACAGAAACTCTGTTTTAACCTCCACTTCCCTGTGGCCTCCTGCTGGGAACCTATCTACTTCCTAGGGCAGTGTCTGTGTGCCGTGGCACTCTAGTCATTCATTTGGTCTCCTGTATACTAAGCTCGAAGTTCCTTCCATGAACTTACCCTAGTTGATCTCAGCTCTGCTCTGGAAGTTCAGAGGAGTCAAAGCCTCCACACAGCACACTCCTATTGGAATAGATTTCATCTCTCTGGTCCCTCCTTCTAGCCAATTCCCGTATCATAAGTTGCTTCAGTGCATCGCTGCCTCTTCCAACAGGTAGCAGCTAGAGTAAGACCATCTCAAATGCCAAGTGCGAGACCTAAGCCCTCGACATGTTTTTTTTGGATGATTTTATCCTTATGCAAAACTCAAATAAGCTGATAACTTCCAAATTTATATATGCAGCCAAGAACCCTTGCACTTCAGCTCCATCTATATCTAGCTGGTTCCGGGACATCTATGTGAGTGTTCTTCAGATTCCTCAAGCTCAATATGCCCTTGACTATTTCTAGTGCCTTCCTCCAAACAGGCACCTCCTCTTCCATAGCTCTGTGAATGACTCGCTACTCACCTGCCTGCCCCAGTCGCCCAGGAAATCTAGACCCCTTCTCCTTGTTCACCTCCCACAACCCACTGTTCTCTAAAGACGTCAGCTCTGTTTCCTTCTTGTTTTTCTTCTTCAGCCCCACAGTTTGCTCCCCAATTCAGGCCTGAGCTGAGTTTATAAAGTGAGTATGCTTGGTTCTGCTTTCTCAATGGCTGCTAATATGTTTGAAAAGCTAGTGCTTTTTTCCGAGACAAGGTCTCATTCTGTTTCCCAGACTGGAGTACTCACTACACTCGCTACAGTCTTGGGCTCACTACAGCCTTGACATCCCAGGCTCAAGTGATCCTCCCACCACAGCCTCCTGAGTAGCTGGGATTACAGGCATGCACCACAATGCCCAGTTAATTTTTGTATTTCTGTAGAGATGAGGTTTCACAGATTGCCCAGGCTGCAGTCCTTCTTTCTGACAGGCTTTATTAGGGATACCTCCTCTCTGCTTGTATTCTTCATCTCCACCCCCAATCTTTCAAACCGCTCCCAGAGTTACCTTGATAGTGTAAATTTCATCATGTCATTCCCTTTTCTCAACATTCTTCAAAGATTTGCTAGAGTATCAGTGTTCTAAGCATAGCCTAGGCATCTGTGCAGGTGGCTGCCCAAGAATGGCCCTTATCATTTGAGCTTTGAAGGACTTAATGATCCTTGAAGCTACTCGACCACATTTGTTAGGCAACACACACTGCCCTTCCATGGATCCCACAAAGGTAACAAATTATTGAGAATCTTAGTATAAACATCTAAACAACAGCCTGAAAATAATCATGTTTATTATTATTTATGTTTACTTAATACATGCAAGAAAAACGTATTTATTTTTTCTTCTCTAATTATTTAACCAATCTTAAATTTAGAATATCCACATTAAATTAGTGCTTCTCTAGTTATCTGTCCTCTGGAACTTGGCTTTTATTATTAAAAAAGGATAACTGGGTGTGGTGGTTCATGCCTGTAATTCTAGCACTTTTAGGAGGCTGACGTGGGAGCATTGCTTGAGGCTAGGAGTTTGGCGCTAGCCTGGGCAACATAGTGAGACCCCCATCTCTACAAAAAATAAAAATAATTAGCCGGGTGTAGCAGTATATGCCTTTAGTCCTAGCTCCTTGGGAGGCTGAGGTAGGAGAATTGCCTGAGCCCAGGAGTTCAAGGCTGCACTAAGCTATGGTCACACCACTGTACTCCAGCCTGGGCAATGGAGTAGAACCTCATCTCTAAAAAAATAAGTGAAACAGAGTAACACTTTCCTATTTTGTTTTTCTGTAACTGTGATTTAAAAAATGCTGGGGAAGTACTTCCTAACCAGGGATTCTGTTTGCTAAGTTAAAAGATGGTAAAATAATACAAAAAATAATATTCTATTCTTTTTGTCATTTTCCAAATATATATTTTTCATCTCTCTACTATCTGTCCCTCTGTGTTATAGTTCCCCATTTTATCTTCAACACTCACTTTATTTTTCTTCTACTTTCTATTGATGGGCAATAATTCCTCTTCAGGGTCATTGCTGCAGTCACAGTTCATGTTTCTCTGTCATCTCGTAACTGATGGCATTTAGTTAAGCATTCAACACAGTGCAAATATACTCTTCATCTGGGTGAATCCATACTGGGCTGGACTTAACCTTTCACTCACCATTTGGCATCACAGACCACTGAGGCAGAAATGTGACTTCCCAAATCATGTACTTCAAAATGAGAAGTCATTAAGCATAGTGTCTATTTAATCAGATATTAAGTTGTAAAGAAAGAGTTTTTTTAAAAAATTAATCCTATTCTCTTCTTTTTTGATTTCAATAAGCAATTAAGGCTGATATCTGGAGAAATGCTGAGATTACTTAAGAACAAAGGGAAAGAGGAAAGCTAACATTAGGATATACAATGTTAAGCACATTAACTTCAGCTGGATAAAGCTGCAAATGTATAAATGACCCACTAAGTACAATGATATTTTCAAACCCTATTTTTTCCCAACGAAGGTTTCACAAACAAACAAAACTTGCAATGTTTTGTTTACTTCTAAAGTACTCATAGAGAAGAGCATTACGTCATTATCTGCACAGCTTTTAGAATTTCTAGCTGTTTAGCTGGATAATTCAAAAAGAAGCAAGCTTCATATTATCTTCAGTAATTAGGAATTATCTATCAAGGGAAGTTCTCATTCCCCTGATGATGCCACAGTGTTCCTTTTAATTGGTCTCATTAGGTATGCTAACAGATAGAGTGATTTGTTTAGTAGATATACTATCCACTTTGGTGAATATTCAAAAAATGATAATTGTAGAAATATCTTTAAAAATATTAACAAGGCTACAAAGTCACCCAATCAACCTGAATACTCATTGCATCCCACAGAGACAAGCTTTCAGTGATCCATATACATGTTCTGAATACAAAACAATGATCATCTAGAATTCTATTTTCTACTCTCCATTTGCATAGTGTTCTCTAAATAGTTTTTCGCCTTTTTGCAACCTTTCCTTTGACTGATAATGTGCAAATGAAAGTGAGCTGAAAACACTGTTAGCAAAAACTGAACAAATTAGCACGAATATTTCTTCCTTCTCCCCCTCATAGTGGAAAAATAGGTTATAATTATCAGATTTGACCTTGAGACTTTTAACTTTTGGGTTTCTTCAAGAAGCAAGATGTGGTTACAAAACACACTTCTCTGAAATGTATTTGGCTTAATTATAATAGAGTTGGAAACTGATCATATATTAATGAATTATCCAAAGATTAAAATTGATTACTTGTATTACTATTGTATACCAATCTATTACCTGCTGTTTGATCATAAACCTCCATATAGATATAAAATTAAATCATTAGTTTTTACTATTTTACATCTAAGTAGGGTTTTATTGTTTTATTCATTTTTTCAATGTATTTTGTTTGGGAATTGATGGATTTCTTGGTTTTAGATATTAATATCTTTTTTATATCAATTCTGATATAGTCTCAGCCATTATCTTTCACATAATGCCTCTTTCTTGGTTTTTGTATGGTCTCCTTCCTGCCATCTAGTTAGACCTCTGTTGGATCTCTCACTCTGTTGCTTATTTCCTTTAACCCCTCTTTTATACTTCTGATTACTTTGTCTCCAAATGCTACATTATAAGAAATTTTAACTGGGAGGCCAAGGTGGAAGGATGGCTTGAGGCCAGGAGTTTGAGACAAGTCTGGGCAACATAGTGAGACACTATCTCTACAAAAAATTTAAAACTTAGCCATTTGTGGTGGCACGTGCCTGTAGTCCTAGCTACTCAGGAGGCTGAAGCAGGATTTCTTGAGCTCAGGAGTTCAAGGCTGCAGTGAGCTATGATTGCGCCACTGCACTCCTGGAAAATAGACTGGGAAACAGACTGAGACTCTGTCTTGCAAAAAGAGAAAAGAAAAAAAAAAGAGAAAGAAAGAAAAATTTAAAAGTTTATCTTGGAGTGATATCAGTAAGATGACAGTATAGGAAGCGATGGACTTTTCTTAGCTTCATGGATACATTGATTCAACAGCAATAAATGAATTAATTCCCTTAGTAAAATTCCAGGAACTAGTTTAGAGGCTCCTGTACCCTTTGGAAGTGTAAAACCAGCCAAATTAAAACTGGTGGGAAAGTTGGAGGCACCCCTCTTCTGTAACCCCTACCCCCAGCATGGCACTATCTGATTGAGAGGTGTCTTCTAGCTCCCAGCTTCTTCAGGAGGAGGGGAAGATTTGAACCACACATTCAATATTTCAACTTTTCTGGGTGCTGCCCAAAGGAAAGGCTTCTATTTCACTTGTCTCAGAGTGCTGATGGGACCTGCCTTATGCCAGACACCTGGAGCTACACAGAACAAAGGTGGCAGTTTGAACCAGCAAGCAGGCACTCATTACAACTCCTCTGCCTGGTCCAGCATAGAGTAAGCAGATAAAACAAAAACGAAAACCCACTTTCAGCTTTTCCCTGGAGAGAAAAGAGTTGAACCATATATTGAATATTACAACCTCTACAGTGCTACCTAAGGGACTGGCTTTTGTCTCACTTGTATTGCAGTGCTGTTGGGGTCCAGCAAATGCTCAGCCTGTGGGGACTCCAGAGAGAAAAGGCAGTGGTTTGAACTAGCCCATGAACACCTGCCATAGCTCCTCCCCCTGGCTCAATGCAGAGCAGGTGGGCAGAAAACCAGCTCCCAGTTTTTCCCTGTGGAGGGAAACAATTGGATTGTGTGTCAAATGTTCCACTTTTCTAAGGGTTGCCTAAGGAACTGGCTTCTCTCTTATTTGTCTCAGAATGCTGATGGGACCCAGATATATTCTACGTGCCTGAGGGCTACTGAGAACAAAGGAGATGGTTGAAACTAGTGTGCACAAACTTCCCACAGCTCCTTCTCCTAGCCCAGCACAGAATCTGCAGAAAAAATCCTAGCTCCCACCTCCCTGAGGAGGGAAAGAGTTGGGGTGCATAGTCAACTTCCGACCTCTCTGGGTGCTGAGGGACTGTCTTATCTGTCACCTGTCTTAAAGCACTAATGAGATCTGATATGCTCTGGACACCTGTGGGCCACTAAGAACAAAGATGGCAGTTTGGAGTAGCACAAAGGTTTGAGAGGCCAATGGAAGTTTTAGCTGGGTTGATGTCATGCTAGGGTCTTTTCTGGTAACAATCTTGTCCATGAAGACTGGGAAAAGTGGTAGTTTTTCCTACTTTATAGGTATCAACAGAGTCAAGGAAAATGAAGAAACAGAAACATGATCCAAACTAAGAAACAAACATTCCAGAAACCAATCCTAACGAAACAGAGATATATGAATTACCTGACAGAGAATTCAAAATAACTGTCACCAAAATGCTCAGTGAGCTCAGTAGAACAGTGCATGATCAAAGGGAGAATTTCAATAAAGATATAAAAAATTAAGGAAATAAACCAAACAAATCTTGGAGCTGAAGAATACAATTACTGAACTAAAAAACTAATTAGGTTGGTGTTTCACAGCAGATAAGACCAAGCAGAAGAATCAGTAAACTCAAAGCCAAGTCATCTGAAATTATCCAGTCAAGTACACACTATGTGCATTATAGAGGTTCCAGATAAAGATGAAGGAGAAAGAACCAGAAAGCTTATTCAAATGAATAATGGTTGAAAGCTTCTCTAATGTGAGGAAGTAAATGACATCCAGATCCAAGAAATCCAAAGGATTCTTAATAAGATAAACCCAAATAAATATACCCAAAGGCACATTGTAATCAAATGGTCAAAAGTCAGAGAAAAAGAATTTTGAAAGCAGGAAGAAAAAAGAAACTTGTCACATACAAGGGAGCTTTGAGAAGATTTTCAATGGGTTTTTCAGCAGAATACTTGCAGTTCAGAAGGGAGTGGGATGATATAATCAAAGTGCTGAAAGAAAAAATGCTGCCAACTAAGAAGACTATGCTAGACAAAACTGTTCTTTGAAAATGTAGAAGAGATAAAGACTTTTCAGGACATGCAGAGCTGAGAGAGTTTATCACCGCTTACCTGCCTTGTAAGAAATACTAAAGAGTTCTTCAACTTATAACAAAGGACACTAAACAGCAACACATTATCATAAGAAAGTATAAAAATCACTGGTAAAGGTAAATATATAGTCAAATACAGAATACTGTATTACTGTAACATTGGTGGTTAAATCATTGTATTTGAGGTATAAAAGTTAAAATATAAAAGTATTAACATTTTATAACTAAAAATATGTTAATCGATATACAATATAAATAGATAGAAATTGTGACATCAATAACATAAATTGTGAGGGGAGAAGAAGTAGAAGTGTAGAGGTCTTATGTGTGATTGAAGTAAGGTTGCTATCAGCTTAAAACAGACTGTTACAATTTTAAACATTTTATGCAAACCTCATGGTAACCACAAAGAAAATACCTACAGAAAAAAATATGAGAAAAATAGAAAGGAATCAAAATAGATTAATTTTTTAAAAATCAACAAAACACAAGAAAGACAGTAAGAGAGGAAAAGCAGGAAAAAGGAATCATAAGACATACAGAAAATGATCGTCAAAATGGCAATAGTAATAGAACAACCAGACAGAAAATCTACAAAGATACAGTGAATTTGAGCAATGTTATACCACAAATGAACCAAACACTTATACAGAACAATAGCAGCAGAATACACATTCTTCTCCAGTGCAAATAAAATATTCTTCAGGAGAGATCACATGTTAGGTCACAAAACACAGGTCAGTATATTTGTTTTTTTAAACAGGATTTCACTCTGTAACCAAAGCTGTGGCAAGGTTGTGACACCTTGTGACACCAAAGATGTGGAGTGCCATCATAGCTCACTATAAACTTGAACTCCAGGGCTCAAAGAATCCTCCTGCCTCAGCCTTCCAAGTAGCTAGGACTACAGGCTTGTGTCACCATGCACATCTCATTAAAAATTTTTTTTTGTAGAAACAGGGTCTTGCTATATTACCTAGGCTAGTATTTAACTACTGGCCTCAAGTAATCCTTCCACCGTGGCCTCCCAAAGTAGTAGGATTGCAGGTATGATCCACTATGTTTGGCCAAGTCTTAATGAAATTAGGAAGACTGAAATATCGTCAAATGTCTTTTCCAACCATAATGAAATGAAACTAGAAATCAATAGCAGAAGAAAAAATTGAAAATTCACAAATATGTAGAAATTAAACGACATGCTTTTGAACAACCAGTGAGTAAAAGAAAAAACCAGAACAGAAAATATCTTGCAACCAACAAAAATGAAACTACAATACACCGAAACTATGGAATGAGCAAAAACAATGCTAAGAGAGAAGTTTATAGGGATAAATGCCTACAATAAGAAAGAAGAAACTAAGTCTGAAGTTAGCAGAAGGAAGGAAATAAAGATTAGAACAGAAATAAATAGAATAGGGAATAGCAAAACAATAGGAAAACAATCAGTGAGATTAAGAGTTACATTTTCAAAGAAAAAACCAAAATTGACACACCTTTAGCTAGACTAAGAAAAAAAGAGACAATCAGAAATAAAAAAGGAGACATTACTTACACCTGCTGCCACAGGAAAACAGGATCATAAGAGACTACTATGAACAGATTGTAAGAGACTACTGTATGCCAACAAATTGGATAACCTAGATGAAATGGATACATTCCTAGCAACATACAGCTTACCAAGACTGGGTCATGAAGAAATAGAAAACTGGCATGGACATAACTAGTAAGGAAATTGAGTTAGTAATCAATAAACCTCTTAACAAAAGCTCAGGACCAGATGGTTCACTGGTGAATTCAACCAAACATTTAAAAAAGAATTAATGCCGGGCGCGGTGGCTCAAGCCTGTAATCCCAGCACTTTGGGAGGCCGAGACGGGCGGATCACGACGTCAGGAGATCAAGACCATCCTGGCTAACATGGTGAAACCCCGTCTCTACTAAAAATACAAAAAACTAGCCGGGCGAGGTGGCAGCGCCTG
>NW_012119932.1:2535182-2554383 GCF_000951035.1 Colobus angolensis palliatus
AATTAATTCTAAACCCCTCAAACACTTCCAAAAAACTGAAGAAGTGAGAACATTTCCAAACTCATTTTATGAGACCAGCATTATCTTCATATCAAAGCCAGACAAGAACATTACAGGGAAAGAAAATTGCGGGCCCATATTACTGATGAACATAGATAAAACAACCCCCAACAAAATACTAGCAAACTGAATTGAACACGACACTAAAAGGATCACACATATAAAGGATCACACACATATTTTTATATGGAGCATATAAAAATAAATTAATGTGCTACACCACATCAGCAGAATGAAGGCTAAAAATCACATGCTCATCTCAATAGATGCAGAAAATGTAATCATAAAATTCAAACCTTTATGATAAAAACTCTCAGCAAACTAGAAAGAGAGGAAAATTACCTCAACATAATAAAGGCCATATATGACAAGCTCATGGCTAATTATCACACTCAATGGTGAAAACATGAAAACTTTTCTTCTAAGATCAGGAAGAAGATAAAAATGATCACTCTTTTTATTTATATTCAATAAAGTAATGGAAGTTCTAGTCAGAGTAAATTAGGCAAGAAAAAAGGCATCTAAATCAAAAAGGAAAAAGTAAAGTTATCCTTATCTGCAGATGACATTACCTTATACACCCTTAGAAAATCCTAAAAATTCTAAGAAAAAAAGGTAAACTGATAAGTGAATTTAGTAAAGCTGCAGGGTATAAAATCGACATACAAAAAGAAGTTGTGTTTCTATACACTAACAAACTACTGCAACAGGAAATTAGAAAATTTATCCCATTTACAATAACATCCAAAAGAATAAAATACCTAGGAATAAACTTAAGAGGTGAAGGACTTGCACACTGAAAATTGTGAAACATTAATGAAAGAAATTAAAGAAGACACAAATGAATGGAAAATATATTCCACGTTAACGAATAGGAAGACTTAATTTTGTTAAAATGTTCATACTGCTCAGTAATCTACAGATTCAATGCAATCCTCATCAAAATTCCAATGAATTTTTTTACAGAAGTAGAAGATACAACTCTATAATTCACATGGAATCATAAAGGATCCTAAATCACCAAAATATTTTCAGAAAAAATGAACAAAGCTGGAGGCATCATACTTCCTGATTTCAAAATATATTATAAATCTACAGTAATTAAAATAGAATGGTGCTGGCATAAAGACAGACATATAGACCAATGGTACAGAACTGAGAGCCCAAAAATGAACCCATGCATACACAATCAGCTGATCTTCAACAAAAGTACTAAGATAAACAATGGGGAAGGGACCATCTCTTTAACAAATGGTGTTGGCAAAATTAGAAAGCCACATGCAAAAGAATGAAATTGGACTCTTAACTGTACAAAAATATCAACTCAAAATGAATTAAGAATTTAAACATAAGACCTGAAACTATAAATTGCCTAGAAGAAAACAGGGGGAAAGATTCATGACACTGGCCTCAGCAATGATTTTATGGAAATGACAACAAAAGTACAGGTAATGAAAACAAAAATAGACAAGTGGGACTACATCAAACTAAAAGGCTTCTGCACAGAAAAGGAGGCTATTAATGGAGTGAAAAGGCAATCTGTGGAATGGGAGAAAATACGTGTGAACCCCATATAGCTGGGAAGGGAATAATTTCCAAAATATGTAAGGAACTCCTTACAAAATATGTAAGCAAAAAAACCTAATCATCTGATTAAAAATGGGCCAAGAATTTGGATAGACATTACTCCAGAGGAGACATACAAATATCCAGTAGGTATATTAAGATATTAAAAGATGGTCAGCATCACTAATCATCAGGGACATTCCAATGAAAACGGCAATGAGATATCACCTGCCATGTGCCACGACATGGATGAACCTTGAGGACATTATGCTAAGTGAAATAAGGCAGTCACAGAAGGAAGAATACCATATGATTCCACTTACATGAGATATCTAAAATAGTCAAACTCATAAAAACACAGAGTAGAATTCTGGTTGCTTGGGATTGAGGGGAGAGACAAATGGCAAGTTACTATCTAATGAGTATAACATTTCAGTTATGCAATATGAATTAATTTTAGAGATCTGTTGTACATGTTGTGTCTATAGTTAATAATATTGTATTGTACACTTAAAAATGTGTTAAGAAGCTAGATCACATGTTATATTGCCATAATAAATTTTATTTATTTTTATTTCTTTGACGCAGGATCTTGCTCTGTCACCCAGGCCGGAGTGCAGTAGCAAGATCACAGCTCAGTGCCGCCTTCACATCCTGGACTCAAGCAATCCTCTCACTTCAGCCTCCTAAGTAGCTGGGACTACAGGTGTGTGCCATGATGCTTACCTAATTTTTAATTTTTTTTTTCATAGAGATAGGGTCTTCCTATGTTGCCCAGGCTGGTATTCTGTTAGGATTACAGGTTTGAGCCACTATGCCCAGCCAAAATTGTTTTTCAAAGTATACCTTCTATTTTATCAGTTTTCTCTTCATTGTATTTACTCTGACTTTTTAAAAATCCATTGAGTTCTACCTTTGATTATTACATTTTTCATTTCTAGAAGATCTGTTTTTAAAATAACCACAGTTCAATGTTTCTAGAATCTGTTATTTCAAAATATAATACATTTATTTTATATTCTGTATCTGATAGTTCTAATATTGGGAGTTTATGTAGATCAGATTCAGTGGGGTTCTTTCCCCTTCCTGCCTCTTACACATGGTCATTTGTTTCCTTATGTATTCAGTGAAATTTTTATTGGGAACTCATGTTTGTGGATCTTCATCTGCCGGAATTCTTAGATGCCTGAATATAAAGTGCCTTCTTTCCAGTAGGATTTTCATTTTCTGCCTCCAGGTGGCTGGTTACATGGTCAACCTGCAACCATTAAATAGCATCTTTGGCTTTTGGATTTTTTTTTCCTGTTGTATGATAATAGAATGTTAGACCTGAGGTTAGACATTCTCAGTATAGTCCTTTCTTTTTTTCTTCTCCACCCAGACCAGAGGGTGAGCCAAGAGTTTTCTCCAAGGTCTCCCTCTGCAAGGCGGGAACACTTTTTCTTCATCTCCTGATGGTGTCACTGCTGGTTTTGTTTGTTTCTTTGTTTGTTTGTCTTTTTGAGATGGGGCCTCCCTCTGTCACCCAGGCTGAAGTGCAGTGGTGTGATCTTGGCTCACTGTAACCTCCATCTCTCCAGCTCAAGCGATCCTCCCATCTCAGACTCCCAAGTAGCTGGGACTACATGCACGTGCCACAGCACACAACTAACTGTGTTACCACTATTCTTCAGACTCAGGATTTCCTTATTGTCAGTGAATATGTCTTTTAAACTCCTCTAGGCAACAGGAGATTGAGAGAGGCCACTAAAGCAAATGATGGCTCCAGCTTTCACTTAGTCCTTTGCATTGAGGCTTTTTTGTTTGTTTTTGCCTCAGAGGAATTTCTTTACTTTCTGCCAGAGCAACTAGGCATTATAAAAGACATTTGGGGTACTTTTTTTTAATTTCGTGTTTTTAGCTTTAGCTTTCTGCACTGGCATTCTCTGAACATCTATTACATACAGCTCCTGTTATTATTTGTTGATGAGTCTTCTATTTATAGCTATTCCAAAAATGTTGTGAAATAACTTTAATAAGTAGGGCACAAATAGAATAGATTTGAGATTTTCCTAGTGTGGTGTATTTAAATATTGAAGATGCTTCTTCACAAATCTCTAAGAATGTAAATAGAAGTTTTATCAGGAAAAAAATGGCTTTACATTGTGCCAGAAATTGAAGTAGCAAATAAGCCCTCACCTTGTCAGAAAGAAGTTCATCATCAAAACCAGAAAACTCCATTCTCAAGGAGAGAGGAAGGACAGCCACACAAATACTAACAAACCATATAAAATAATTATGTGATGCAAATCTGAAATTACAAGTAAGAATGGAAGGATGCTGAATGCCTCTAAATGGCTCCCCATGGCTGAGTCTTTCTTCTTAAGATGGAGTAGGGGTCCCCTTAGCAATGTGTGAGAGATATTTGTGGATACTTGAAGCTATAAATTAAACATGATAGGAAACATTTTAATTCTGGTGGTAATTTAGTTAAACATAGACTAATAGTAAATTAAACAAGATCTTATAGGCTAGATGATAAGACTTCCATCATTTTAAATATAAAACATTTCTAAGAAAATTCTTTTTCTTTTTATTTTTTGAGACAGGGTCTCACTCTGTTGCCCAGGCTGAAGTGCAGTGGTACCCTCTCAGCTCACTGCAGCCTCGACTTCCTGGGATCAAGAGATCCTCCCACCTCAGCTTCCGGAGTAGTTGAGAGTACAGGTGCATGCCACCATGCCTGGCATTCTTTTTTTTTTCTTTTTTGTAGAGACAGGATTTTGCCATGTTCTGTGGGATGGTCTCCAACCCCTGAGCTTAAGGAATCTGCATGCCTCACCTTCCCAAAATGCTAGGATTAAAGGCATGAGTCACTGTGCCCAGCCTTTAAGAAAATTCTTATTTGGAGTATAGTCATATGCCATGTAACAAAATTTTGGTTAAGGACAATGCACAGATACAACAGGAGTCCCATTAGATTATAATGCTGTATTTTTTTCCTGTACCTTTTCTATGTTTAGATGCACAGATACTTACCATTGTGTTACAACTGTCTGTAGTATTCAGTACAGTAATCTACTGTACAGGTGTATAGCCCATGAGCAGTAGGCTATACCATATAGCCTAGGTGTGTAGTAGGCTATGCCACCTAGGTTTATATAAGTACACTCTATGATGTTTGCACAATCTCATAACACATCCTTGTAACTGAGTAATGTATGACTGTATTTGTTTGCAACTGCAGAAGGGGCAGGCATGAATTTATTTCTTTTGGGAGGAAATGCTTAGAATACCCTAGCCTGGAGTTTTAAAAGAAAGTTCTCGAGTTAGTGCACATAAGCCTTAATACTTTCGTCCTATCTTTGCTCCTGCTTTGAAGCTTGAATCTTGGAATATCCCAGGGTCCTGGGCTACTTTCTCTCCTCAGAGATGGGCCACATTCTCTTTTCTATCCCCCTCCATCTCCCTAGGTGTTCAGCCAATCCCATGGCTTTAAATAGCACTCGTATACTGGTGTTTCATTTATTTCTATCTGTAGCTTCTGTCCTGCTCTGATCTCCAGATTCACGTATTCAACTTCCTATCTGGCATCTCCTGTTGAATGCTTATAGCTGTACCACATCAACATCACAAAGAAAACTTGATTTTCTCAGTTCCCAAAACCTGCTCCTTTCCTGCTTCTCATTACTCTCCTTCACTTTGCCTTAATTTTTGTCATAGAGCCCACAGTGAAACCCTGTGGAAGCACAACCTTCATCTCTCATGGCATTCATCTTGGTTAGATCCTAGAATAATGCCTGACACTTAGCCTAGTAAATGTTCACTGATGGAAGAAAAAAATGAACAAACATTTTTTTCTCTTGAAATTATTTCAGTCTCTTCCTCTCTCCATGTTTCTCTCACCAGCCACACAGGTCTACATTGCTATTTCCTAAATGCAACCAACATGGTCTATTATGATGCTTCCTTTCTCACTCTACCTGGTGAACTCATATTACCTGGGGGAAATGGCCTGTTCTGTGCATTCATGCCATTTTGTATATAAATTCTATTCAGAAAAATCCATTTAGATATCCAGATAACCTGGTTATTTCTATCATTGTATAATACTCCTCAGGGCAAGAACAATGTTTTACTTATTTTTAACTTTCCAGTATTTAGCACAATGCCAGACACATAGTAGATGGTTAAATAGGTTTCTTTCTTCTTTTTTTGGAGTGAGAAAACACGTCGTAGGAATTATATTTTCAGAAAACAACCTGATCGCCAGGGTAAAATATTAAAACACTGGCTCAAGAACTCTAACTAATGTATATCCTACATATATTGAAAATGGAACTACTTAAGTTTATTAATTCCAAACTAATGAGTATGTTAAAAATGTAATATACCAGCATAATGTCATATATATATATATACTTATAATGCATATGATAAGCTGTCAGATACAACCATAATATTCTATAGTCTAAATAATTCTGTTTAAACTATGAACGTCTTTTAAAGTCTAACTTGTGTATAATATTTATAAATATGAATTACCAAGAAATACAAAATGCAACAAAACTTATCTATGTTCCTGAGAGATAGATTTAACCAACGTTTATGGTATATAAGAAGGTATTCTTTACTTAGTTATGGTTTCTCTAGGTTATTTTAGTAATGAAATTGTATATTTTGGAAACAGAGAGAACAAAATTACACTGAATTTAATTGAATTATTTTCCTGTTAGAAAGCAAGGGGAGAAAACCATGCAGGCTGACTTTGTGATCTGCCTTAAAACTCTAAAGATTATTAACTTAAGAAACCATAATAGTTAACCTGCTATAGCACTGTCATTAGGAAGAAGGTTCTTCTTTTGTCTAAATTTTCAAATTCTCAGATGCCTCACCTACCCATATGTGGCCATGAGCTAGGAAGGTTGGTATTACGTGATTATAGAAGAGATGGGTACTCTGAAAGGCAGATAGATAGGTAGAGAGGCTCATGACAGTTTGCTTCTAAACAGCCAAAATTGATAAAACTACTCTTAACAACATAGATAGCATATAATAATATAAAAAAGTGATTTATTTGCTTGGGAGATATAGCCCCAAATAACAAGGTAATCACATACTCTTTCATCTATACTAATTCTGGTTATTTTTCAAATGGCCAAGTTCTGATTGCTTAAATGAATGTAATATAATATAATTATTTTAAATGTAAAGTGACTCCTTGGACTTGACAACTGAAAGTTGGAAGCAATATATGCACCAAGAACTGAGTACAAGGAAATTAAATGGAAAAGTAGTTTAGGTAGCAAAATATTCTACTGGAGTTGGCTAAAACTATAATTTGTGATGCTATACAATCTCTTAAGTTCTTTACAAAGAAAACATTTCACTGGGACATTGATCTAAAGTTTGGAAGGTACTGACTAGTACAGATTTTAGGAAAACATTTATAAAAATAGAGCTTGTTACTTTAGTTTCCACTCTGGTTAAAGCAGAAACAGAAAATCATTTTGTGATTTTTTAATGTTATTGAGATAAGGAAAGTTTCTTTATCAGATCCATTAGAGATAAGCCACCAAAAACAAACCAGTGTCTTATAAACATAATAAGAGATACTGCTCACATGTTATCAGCATTAAAGGAGCCCTGATTGTAACTTAGTTACACAGATAAAATCCAATAAAGAATTGGCACAACCATTGCCTGCTCAATGCACACTCTTCTTAAACTTGGAATACACAAGTAGCAACAGAAAATAGGACTGCAGGTAACAGAGCACGAGAGACACAATATATCAGAAGTTAATAAGAAGCTATGCCGATTGGCTTAGGTAGAGTTCATGACCAAGAATCCAAAAGCAAGTGCAACAAAAACAAAGATAAATAAATGGGACCTAATTAAACTAAAAAGCTTCTGCACAGCAAAAGAAATAATCAGCAGAGCGAACAGACAACACACAGAGTAGGAGAAAATTTGTGCAAACTATGCATTTGAGAAAGGACTAATATCCAGAATCTACAAGGAACTCAAACAAATCAGCAATAACAAAACAAATAATCCCATCAAAAAGTGGGCAAAGGACATGAATAGACAGTTCTCAAAAGAAGATATACGAATAGCCAACAAACATATGAAAAATGTTCAACATCACTATCAGGGAAATGCAAATCAAAACCACAATGAGATACCACCTTACTCCTGTAAGAATGACCATAATTTAAAAATAAAGAAATAACAGATGTTGGCGTTGATGTGGTTAAAAGGGAAAACTTTGACACTGTTGGTGGGAATGTAAACTAGCGCGACCACTGTGGAAAACACAGAGATTCCTTCAATAAGGAAATACGTTTATAGTGGAATCTCTATGCAAAACATGGAAATTCCTTAAGTAACTAAAAGAAGAACTACCGTTTGATCTAGCAATCCTATTACTGGGTATCTACCCAGAGGAAAATAAGTCATTATATGAAAAAGACACTTGGCACGTGGATGTTTATAGCAGCACAATTCACAATTGCAAAAATACGGAACCAGCCTAAATGCCCATCAACCAATGAGTGGATAAAGAAAATGTGGAATACTACTCAACCATAAAAAGGAACAAAATAATGTCATTCGCAGCAAGCTGGATGGAGTTGGAGACCATTATTTTAAGTGAAGTAACTCAGGAATGGAAAATGAAACATCATATGCTCTCACTTATAAGCAGGAGATAAGCTATGAGGATGCAAAGGCATAAGAATGATATAATGGACTTTGGGAACTCAGGGGGAAGGGTATGAGTTGGGTGGGGGATAAAAGACTATGCATTGGGTACAGTGCACATTGCTCAAGTGATCGGTGTACCAAAATCTCAGAAATCACCACTAAAGAACTTTTCCATGCAACCAAACACTAACTGTTTCCCCGAATTTAGTGAAATGAAAAAAAAGAAGCCATGTTAAGAAGTGGATGTCTGAAGGGAGCCTGGAGGTGTTCTAGCAGTTTTTGCTTTTTCTGCTTAGGATATATAGAAGGAAAAAAAACAATGAGTTAGAAGACATTGATTCAAACTATTGTACCTCTAGTCTTGATCAGAACAAGTGACTCTGGCTTTTTCCTTATATATTTTAGGAGAGATAATTTACTTCAAACTATACTACAAGGCTACAGTAACCAAAACAGCATGGTACTGGTACCAAAACAGATATATACACCAATGGAACAGAACAGAGGCCTAAGAAATAACACCACACATCTACAACCATCTAATCTTTGACAGACCTGACACAAACAAGCAATGGGAAAAAGATTTCCTATTTAACAAATGGTGTTGGGAAAACTGGCTAGCCATAAGCAGAAAACTGAAACTGGACCCCTTCCTTACACTTTATAAAAAGTCAACTCAAGATGGTTAAAGGCTTAAATTTAAGACCTAAAACCATAAAAATCCTAGAAGAAAACCTAGGCAATACCATTCAGGACATAGGCATGGACAAAGACTTCATGTCTAAAACACCAAAAGCAATGGCAACAAAAGCCAAAATTGACAAATGGGATCCAATTAAACTAAAGAGCTTCTGCACAGCCAAAGAAACTATCATCAGAGTGAACAGGTAACCTACAGAATGGGAGAAAATTTTTGCAATCTATCTATCTGACAAAGGGCTAATATCTAGCATTTACAAAGAACTTAAACAAATTTACAAGAAAAAAACAACCCCATCAAAAAGTGGGTGAAGGATATCAACAGACACTTCTCAAAAGAAGACATTTACGCAGCCAACAAACATATGAAAAAATGCTCATCATCACTGGTCATTAGAGAAACGCAAATCAAAACCACAATGAGATACCATCTCATGCCAGTTAGAATGGCGATCATTAAAAAGTCAGGAAACAACACATGCTACAGAGGATGTGGAGAAACAGGAATGCTTTTACACTGTTGGTGGGAGTGTAAATTAGTTCAACCACTTTGGAAGACAGTGTGGCGATTCCTCAAGGATCTAGAACTAGAAATACCATTTGACCCAGCAATCCCATTACTGGGTATAAACCCAAACGATTATAAATCATTCAACTATAAAGGTACATGCACACATATGTTTATCGCAGCACTGTTTACAATAGCAAAGACTTGGAACCAACCCAAATGTCCGTCAGTGATAGACTGGATAAAGAAAATGTGGCACATATCCACCATGGAATACTATACAGCCATAAAAAAGGATGAGTTCATGTCCTTTGCAGGGACATGGATGAAGCTGGAAACCATCATTCTCGGCAAACTATCACAAGAACAGAAAATCAAACACCACATGTTATCCTAATGTAGAAATACTTAATGTAGGTGACGGGTTAATGGGTGCAGCAAACCACCATGTCACGTCTATGCCTGTGTACAAAACTGCATGTTCTGCACATGTACCCCAGAACTTAAAGTATAACAATAAAAATAAATAAATAAATAAAGTTAAAAAAAGAGATAATTTAGATTATCTTTAGGTTTCTATGCCACTATCAAATTCAGAGACTGTTAATTCCTTTTCCACAGTGATTCATGCTTCTGTAATGCAAGTGCATTTAGTTTTTGATCATACTTTTGAGTTGTTGATCTCTCCACCCTAAGCGGGCTATGCCAGGGTAACCAAAACTACAGATCAGCTCAGAGAAAACCCCAGATTAACTTTAAGTATGGTAAGAAGAATTACTTATATTTATTACTTCTCATTCATTACTAGATAGGATAATTTTTTATTTTTTTTTGAAAGAGTCTTGCTCTGTCACCCAGGCTGGGGTGCAGGGGTGTGATCTCAGCTTACTGCAACCTCTGCCTCCCAGGTTCAAACAATTTTCCTGCCACAGCCTCCCAGGTAGCTGGCATTACAGGTATCTCTCACCGTGCCCGGCTAAGTTTTGTATTTTTAGTAGAGGCAGTGTTTATCATTTTGGCCAAGCTGATCTCAAACTCCTGACCTCAAGTGATCCACCCGCTTTGGCCTCCCAAAGTGCTGGGATTACAGGCGTGAGCCACCACGCCCAGCCTGGGAGAAAATTTTAAATAAGAATAGTCAAAAAATGGAAAACTCTAGAAGTAAGTGTAAGTTTTCATATCCACACAGTTATAGCTCCTACTATATTTAATTGGAGGAAAATTGCCATTAAATACTCTTAAGCAAATTAAGTATTTTACTTTTCATTTGTACAGCGTCTGTTCAGAGTAAGCTACGCAAATTGTAGCAAAAGGATGGGGAGAAACATAATGACCCATACAGATATGTAATGCATGGATCTAGACTAACACATCTCAGTAATGAGCCAAAACTATGAATTTAATAACTGTGAGCATAAGTTGCCAGTGCTCTGTTGAATACATACTGTACTCTTAACCTCTGAGTTTCTCAACAAATGAGTGGAATTAGTCCTAAAGGCAGTCAGATAAAGAAAAGCACCTAAGCAATATAAATCCATTGCTGCTTCTGGAAAATACTAGAAAAAGTGTAAGTCCTATCAATGGATGATACCCATTGACTGGTATTATCAGCTTGCTCCTTATTATTAGGAAAAAGCCATGCACTAAGTGTACCGTTTCAAGACATTGCCTATCCACAGCCATGACTGCCTTCAGGCTACTTCACTGTGCACTGGTCTAAGATCACTGCAGTCATCAGCAGGGTCCAGAATAAATTTGAGTACCACTAGCAAGAGGACACACTTTTTGTTCTCCAGTTATTAATATAGAGGTGGACAATATTGAGCTCCAGGTATCTAAAGGCGATCTCAATCAACATGTGCTACAGAAAAGAAGATGTATATAAGTTTACTCCTTAAACATAAAGAATAAGGCAAGGTATGCAATCAATCAGGGGCTGATAATGCAGTTTTTCTGGTATGGGTACATGGATAGTATTTGCAACAGAGTAAGATTTTATTCTCTACAGCAATTGTAGGTATGTAAATAGAGACCCCATTGTGCTTGACTTAGAGTATTCATGCAGGATATGAGCTCTTGAGAACACTGGACATACATTAACTAAGTCATTAATCCTCACCACTACTTCTCCCCATAAACCACATATTATTATTCTTTAATGGTTGATGAAATTCAATCCAGAAGGATAATTGCCTTGCTCAAGGCCACAGAGGGAGCCTGTGTCAGAAGAGAATTAGACTTGAGTGATTTTTGGCCTGCAGGCTTGTACTAGGACCACCAGGTCATGTGTGATGGAAGAGCCTTTCTTGAATTGTATGCAGTGTGTTTGTGTCAGTGTGTGTTTGTGTGTGTATACACTCATGTCTGCAGGGATAAGTATACATATTAGGACATCAAGGCCCTATAGACAACGTATCCTTTAATTTATTTCAATATTAGAATAGCATTTACAGTTTTGTGATACATTTATTAACTCTGAAATTTGTTCTCATCGTTTTCCATTTCTTTGTTTTGTTTAAGATACTGTAATCCTGGGCAACAAATAAAAATGCAGAAAACAGAGGAGCTTATTCTGAATTACAGAGCGTCACCAGAAAGATTTTTCAGGAACTAGCTAACCAGTCACAAAGTGTTAACTCATTTTATTAACTTCTTTGATGAGCGAATTTCTTTTTCTTTTCTGTGTAGAAAGGTGCTCCAGCATCACGGTGAAATGTGCAAGTACAAGGCTCAAAACCGCTGGAATCAGAATTCTGGCTCCACTTCTTCTTGTCTGTATGATCTTGGGAAAATAACTTAAAACTCTGTGATATGGTTTGGCTCTATGTTCTCATCCAAATCCTTTGTCAGATTGTAATCCCCATGTGTTAGGGGAAGTGCCTGGCGGGAGGTGACTGAATCATGGGGGTGGATTTCCCCCTTGTTTTTCTCCTGAGAGTGAGTGAATTCTCATGAGATTTGATGGTTTAAAAGTGTGGCACTTCCTCCTTCACTCTCTCTTCTCTCCTGCTTCACCATGGTAAGATGTGCTTGCTTCACCTTCATCTTCTGGCATGATTGTAAGTTTCCTGAGGCCTCCTCAGCCCTGCAGAACTGAGTCAATCAAATCTCTTTTCTTTATAAATTACCCAGTCTCAGGTAGTTCTTTATAGCAGTGTAAGAATGGACTAATACACTCTCTTGTCTGTTTCCTCATCAGCAAAATAGGAATAGCGATAGGACTACGTCACAGAATTGTTTTGAGGACTATATGAGTCAACGTATTTATAATGTGCTTAGAAGTGTGCTGGCCACATAGGAAGAGCCCAGTAGAGGTTAGGTATAATCATCAACATCATCAACATCATCATCATCATTACAAATATGTAAGAGATGGAAGCTATTTCTTCAAACCAACTTTGAAGTCACTATTTATGTCCTCTTCTAAAGAATGTTGTTCTTTAGAACAATTAAAAGGTAAACATAAATAAATAAGCAAATAAGATCCGGACAATACAATTTAGGGTCAGAAGAACCAGAAAACCCAGGAAGAAATGCCACATTCTCAGATATTGGCTCATATCCTCATCCTGAATAAAATTGTTGACATATATCAACACATACACTTCAACATTCATTTTCTATTTGGTGGGTTTGTATCATGAAAAAATTCTCCATAGGTGAACATGAGTTTCAAGGCTGTTGTCCTAAGGATTATTGATTGCCAGGTTTTTCTGTTCTAGGAGTCAATTCAGACCATTGGTTCGGAATAAAAACATACCAGTATCACACTGATATGATTACCCTCATCATGAAACATGGGTATATGGTACCATCAGATTGGAACAGGTGATGATAAGTACATTAGGTAAATGAAACACACGAATATATTGCTTATATATGGAAAATAACACCATGTGTGTTGGTCCCCAAATGATCAGAATTTTAAAAACTTCTTGGAGATTAAAAATATGATGATCAAAACTAGACAGCAGAAGAGTTGGAATATAAGATTAAGCAAATCTCCTAGAAAAACTCAAGAGATGAAAGCATAAAAACATAACGGAAAGATGAGATCAGAAAAATTGACGTAGTAGATTCAAGAGCCAACTCCTAGGAGGCCCATAAAGAGAGAACTAGAGCAAATGCAGAGAAAGAAATTATCAAAGAACTGATACGAAAGAACACCCAGAACTGAAGGCCATTATTCCTCAAATTGAAAGAGCCCATCAAGCCAAAATGAATGAATAAAACCCCTATACTTTTAAATACTTCAGTGAAATTTCAGAACATCAAGGATAAAGGAGATCCTTAAAGCTTCGAGAGAGAGAAAAGAAATCACCTACAAAGGAAACTGTGAATCTTTGAACAACACAGGACTTCTCATCACTTCTAGATCTCAAAAGACAATGGAGAAAGGCCTTTAACATTATGAGGAAAAAATGATTTTTGGTCTAAAAATCTACGCCTGTCCAAAGTATCATTGAAATGTGAAAACAAAATAAAGATGTTTTTTGCACATGCAAACATTTAGAAAGTTTACCTGTCATTTAGTTTCCCTTAAGCTTCTTGGGAATGTGCTTTAGTAAAATAATAAAGAAAAGTAAGAGATACCTGTTTAGGACTTCTAGAAATCAGGCAGGAAAGAGCAGGGCAGAAGAACTGAGGGATGCAGAGAAAAGCATCTAGAAAAAAAGGGACGTTCTATGAGTATAACCGTGACCATACAGTCCTTTGGAGAACAGAGATGCTGAGGACAGAGGACTAAAGACTTTAAAACTGTAAGAGAAAATGATTTAGCACACTTTTCAGCTTAGTAATAAAAAGATTTATGAGGTCATATTAGTTACACACTTTACTGATTTTCAACTTTTAGAATTAGCCTATAGATGGATGATGAAAAACTAATTATGATAACCAAACATAACTATTATCAATATTTTAATACCCAAATAAAAGTACAGAAGAGAAAATTTAAGAAGTGGAGAGGGGAGCATGGAAAAGAGGTGAAAGGAAGGGTCACTACACTAATCTAAGAAATACACTTAAATGGGAGACACACTTAAAGAAAAAAAGTCAGAAATGTACCAGGGTGCCCTCATTTGACAAATTACACAAGGGAGAAATAAAGTCTGACACATGATAAGCTGCGTCAAGATTAAACTAAACCTTGTGCACCAAATGAAATAAACATTCTAAAGAACTGACACTAAAATCTTAGTGAGGAGGGCAATAAAGCACCACATCCATTCAACATAAATCTCAGATGGTGTGGCTATTATTGGATTTCTCGATCTTACGACAACCAAGTCCTGTGACAGCCTAATGCAAGAGAGCTATCTTAGAAAGAGACTCATAGTCCGATTTGCCAACTATTAAAGGTTTCTATTGGTACTACATGGTACAATGTGTTGGTTTAAAAAAATACTGATTAAAGAAGAAAAACAAATATACGTGATGATGATGTCTTTCGAAAATAATCCAGTCCTTCTGTCAGTATCAAAATGTCTTGCGGTAGAATACTTCCTTTTCCTCTCAGAGAAACACAAAAAAACCCCAACTTATTATTTTATAATTTACCCCCAGTTTATTTTTTACAAAAGTATGTCTTATTTATATTGATCTTGAACTTTAATACTCACTCTTGGTTTTAAATGTCTTTGAACTAATCCCAACCCAAACCTGTTATCAAAGAAAATTATTTTCACCCACTAAGTCTACTCAAAAATGTTCTCATAGTTTGCCATGAAAAGGTCAGCATTTTGAACAAATTTTTGGAATAAGCACCGAGCCTCAGATTGTTTGTTTAAAAAAGGATATACTCTGTATAAATGTTTGGACACTCTTTAGGTTGAGGTAGTTGACATTCCTTCTTCTAAGAATTTTTCAGGTTTTTATACATAGTCTAACAGAAAAGAAAGTTTTCCTTTTATGCAGTCAAAATTCATTCTATTCAGCCACTTCTCTCAACACTTCTAAGGTCTTCTAGTGTTGATTGCATGTGCCTTTTCTGAAGAATTTTGGTCTCAGTTTTTTATACAAGCATGTCATTGATCACAGTGGATGAAAAAATAATAATAAAACTAAGGGAAAAATTAAAATTTTCCAGACAGATACTTACCTCTTCGAAATAGTACAGGGCACAAAAGTGTATCATTGCATATTTGTTTGTCACAGTGTTTAATGGAGAAGAGGTCAGGCTTAAAATTATAAAATAGACTTTTTAAAAAATAAAAACTCTCAGTTATAAGAATAAGAATATTAAAACAATGTTTTATCTTACTATAAAATCACAGGGCCAAATATTATGTTTGTAGTAGATAACTCAAACTCTATTAAAAAAGTATTATAAATGCTGCTTAATGATTTAATATATGTAGTTACTTGTACAATGGGGGAAATTACTATTATATTTTTAGCTATGATTTCATTGCCTTCTGTGATTATATACGCTAAAATAACAGATAGCTTTAGTTATCACATTTCTCAATTCCTGGGCAAATATCCACCAATACTCTTGCTAGGTGAAACATTCCAACATTCACCTGAGAAGGCTAATTTAAATGCTCCAGGTAACAACACTAGCAGAAATTTTTATCATGCTTTTCAAGGAACCATACATCAGACTAGTATTTCAGATACAATTCATTTTTAAAAGAGAGTGTAAATAGTTCAGCATGCAACAATTCCATTGCTGGTTAATGATAAGGTTTTAGAACAATTTCTTTCTCTTTTTTAGTTTCTATTCTTATAGGTAAATGGTAAGAAACTTTGAATATGATTGGATTATGAAAGACTACAAAACACGACCAATAATAAAATCTGTTATTCTGGAAGACAAGTGAAAACAATCAGCATTTCTTATTCATTAATTAATGACAGAAAGTTCTATCACCTCCATCTTCCTAATAATTATTGGTTATTTTTAGCAACACGCTCCAGGATTTTAGAAAATTTCACATTCAATCAAATGGTTAAGTTTTGAAGCCATGAAAGTCTCATTCATTGAAGTTACTGGTCAGTATTGTTAAGCAGGAGGTTTCTAAGCAAACGCTCACAAAAGCAGTGGATTTCAAACATTACCTTTGTGTGTTGTAGCCTTCCGCTGGGCAGGAGTTGCCGCCGTTTGCACCTGCTGCTGTTTGACCAAATTTCCTTCACTCCCAGTTCTCAAAATCTTCTCACCTAAGCTGTTTTTTTTCTGTTTGCTGTTCAAATCATCCCGCCTAGCTGATGGCAGCTTAGAAGCTGCGTTAGAGAAGAAAGGTCTAGCCAAGCGAGAGGGTTTGGACATTTTAAATGGCAGAAAAAACAAGAAAAAAAAAAAAGAAAGAAAAAAAAAAACAAACTCCAGAATGTTACCTGCTGGGGCAGCAGATTCTAAAAAATCCTTTGAGCTTCACTTTTCAACGGACACAGTTACAGTATGAAGTGCAGCTGGACGGAAAGTGCTGGGCTGCCACTTGGATCTCTTTTAAACACGAGGCATCATGCAGCCCCGTAGCCCATTTACGGGACCTGTGGAATGTAAATCTGTGTTTCTAAGATGCCGGTGACAATTTTGCAATGGTAAATGCTCCAATTCAGAGCAAACGGCAGATGCTGCAATAGGGAATACGAAACGCGCACACACACACACACACACACACACACACACACACGATACTCCCTTGCATGCACAGACTACACACCAGACAGCCTAGAAGTGGAAAAATAATGTAAATATTACCCCATCCACTCAGGTACAATACATAAAAATGAGCCAGATGTGTGGTTTATATTATTATGTAGTGCATACCACGTTCAGTTTCCAGGCATTAATTCAAGCAAATATTTCCTTGCTTTAGCACCTTCCTATAGTATATTCCAAGAGGTGACTGTGTAACGAATACCCACCTTACATAATTACTTCTCCTGCCGTTTACAGAACAGGCACAGAACCATGACAAAGTAAGAAAACAGAAGAATGTAATTTCCAACCTCTTCGGGCTGCCACAGGGTACCAACTAATCTATAAAAAGGGCAATTGTGTGTCTGTGTGATGTGTTGTGGGATGTGTGTATGTGCATATGTGTATGTGTCAGAGAGAGAGAGCTGGGGAGAGAGATATAAATTATTTTACCTTTTAAAGAGCTTGGAGTTTATTCTAACACATATTTGTACTTAGCATGCTTTACAAAAAACAATAGTCATGATGTAAAAATCAAATGTGTTCTAGGGGTCACATTCTTCAGGGCTGAAAACATTGCTTCCACCAATTGAACATGTAGCCCATACCAGAGGCATACAACCTCTCCTCCACTAAGGATAACCATTTTCCCTCTTAGTTTCCATGTCAGTGATTTTTATGACTTGAGGTTAAGCTGTTTCCAACCTCGATTATTCTGTGTTCCCTTGGGGAGAGTCTACACAAACTCTCTATGAACTATAAAAAGGTTCTGGGAAGATGTGGTCATATAACTCCACTCTAAGTGTAAATACCGTGCTATTCCCCATTTACAGTTGATAAATGTGAAGCTACTTAGCACTTTATCAGACGTAGTTGTGTGCTGGAAAGAGTATAAATTTTGGAATCAATGGGAACAGGAGTTACCTCTAACTTCTAAATGTGGGCCCAGCCCTGGGCACTTCGCTTTTCGTTATTAAAATTGGGTTAGTAATTTTTGCCACAGAGAGTTACTACATAGATCAACTGAAATGACAACTCTGCACCTTGTCAGGCACATGGTAGCACTCAATAAATACTTTCCTTAGCCCGTCTTTTCAGAACTTCAGTTTTAATGATTCCTAACAGGTCTAGCACAGCCTTATAAAAAATGTCAGTTACCAGATCAAATCTTCACTCAGACCACAGAGTCCGTAGTAGGATCACATTCATAACCTCAGCCCTATAAACTGGGAGGAAAAAATGTGAGCGTAAACCCTTAATATTATGAGAAGTATCCTGCAAATATAATGAACCACCACATTTGCAAATACTGTTGTATCATAAAATCTACTCCATTAAATTTAGTAAAGCATAACTACAAAATTTAAGCAAGCTCTTTACTCTTAATAATTCTGTCCAAATAAGAAACTCCATGCTTTCATTTCTCCAAATTATCTTTTATTTCTGCCCAAGTACCATTGCTTTCTCAGGCTTCTTCAGGTTTCCTCAGTTCCCTCATCATATTAGCGGTGGCCTTTCTTCTCAGGAATAGATTTCACAAAGAAACTAACCTCGGCTACTTTATAGGCTGGCAAATGAAGAGCATTCCAGTTGTGCAGGGATGGAGGAGAGAGGAACCAGTCAGGATTCTCCACCCACTAACCAAGTGGCTACTCCAGAGACCAGGCTCACATTTTAGACTCATGCCTCAGAATAATGACGGACAGCGACATAGCTTGGACCCTGGCGGACACAAATCACATGACTTCCAGGACTGTGGCACCTGGCAAAGGACTTTGGCCTGGGAAGCTGGCTGGAAGGATCAGTGCCAGGAAAGAAGTGTGACTGCATCTTGACACCATTTAAAACAGGTGATTTTTATCCCATGCAGTGTGGATAGAAGCATTTCAGAGGAATAGAATGACGTCTCATTATAGCACACTTTCCTTCTCTGGGAGAGCCAGTGTAATTAGACTAATTTTACAAAGGGGAGGGGAAAACATCAAAGTGATTATGCTATAGGCCACTTGTAGAGTTGGGAACTGTATTAGGAT
>NW_012119932.1:2554611-2614237 GCF_000951035.1 Colobus angolensis palliatus
GAAGATATATATATATTCATTTGTATGCATACATGTGTATATACAAATGTCCCTTGACGTACAGCGGGGGTAGGTACTGATAAACCCACTGAAAGTTGAAAATAAGGTAAGTAAAAAAAAATAGGGTAAGTTGATAGCTTACCAACAACCATCATAGCTTGGCCAAGCCTGCCTTAAACCTGCCCAGAACACTTACAGCAGCCTACAGTTGAGCCAACCATCTGGCCACGCAAAACACTGTAGAGTGTCTGTCATTTACACTCTCAATTTTGTGGCTGACCAGGGGCGTGTGGCTCGCTGCTGCTGCCCAGCATATCGAGGGAGTATTGCACTATATATCACTAGCCTGGGAATAGACCACAATTCAAAATTCAAAGTATGGTTTCCACTGAATGCATATTGTTCCCCCCATTGTAAAGTCAAAAAATCCTAAGTTGAACTATCATATGTCGGGGACTGTGTGTACATCAACAGAATATATACATATGTACAACATAGATGTCTGCACTGCTGGGGTGGGGGTGGGGTGGACTGGAGGGTGGCTAGGGCAGCTGTCTTTAGGCCATAGTGGTTTTTCCAAACCTGAGAGACTATAGAATCAGCTGGAGAGCCTCTAAAAAACAAATCAACATTTCTGGGTTCCATCTCAGGCCCAGTGAATTAGAATTTCTGGAAAAAGCCCAAGACAGGGTCCCAGAAATTTACAAAAGCAATTTTCAGCTGGGCATGGTGGCTCACGTCTGTCATCCCAGCACTTCGGAAGGGCGAGGTGGGTGAATCACTTGAGGTCAGGAGTTGGAGACCAGCCTGGCCAACTTGGTGAAATCTTGTTTCTGTGAAAAATACAAAACATAGCCGGGCATCGTGGCACACACCTATAGTCCCAGGAGGCTGAGGCAGGAGGATCACCTGAGCCCGGGAGGCAGAGGTTGCAGTGAGCTGAGATCATGCTACTGTACTCCAGCCTGTGTGACAGAGTGAGATCCTGTCGAAAAAAAAAAAAAAAAAGCAATTCTCAGGTGATTGTCATGCCTAATGGGCTTTGGAATCAGCTGCTTGTCTGGGTCACTGCAAGCTGTCTCATTTCACTGTGGCCATGCTAGCAACTACCGGATCCAACCTTCCTCCGCTGCCCTCCGAGGTACTACTGCACCTTAGGGGGATAGGTCACTTGCAGGGTTGCTTGCTCATTTTTGCTTCTTCTATTTTGTAGGGACTACCAGCCATAAACAGGCTATGTCCCTTTATGGGAACACTGGGGAACCTGCCTGAGAACTTCAAGCTCATTTCACTTGTCACCTAATCAGAGTTTCAGTGACCATGCTTGGTTTGAACTGTAACACTTGGGGTAAATGTATCCCCTGTCACTTAAGAAACAGACTTCACATGTCTGTACCAAAACTCATGCATCTGTTTAAATAAAGCTGGTTCATCCACAAGGTCAATATTTTAAAGTGCATTGAAGAGCACCACGTGATTTATTATTTTTCTTCTCCACTCAATGGAGGTTTCCTGAAATGCTTTGTCATTTTAGTGTATATCAAACCCTCAGGCCAATCTAAAGGCTGAACACAAGGGCCATGGTCAACAATGCATGGTATATTTTTATTTTAAACCGAGGAAAGAATAGAAAGTTGACACAGAAACATTTGCTTGGTCATGCAGTTTCAAGCCTGCCCAACAAAAAAACCCTTAAAAAAAAAAGGCAGAAATAAAGAAGAGAGGTTTTGTTAATTTGTTTCTATCCTTACCTCATTCCTAACAAAGGATGTGAGTTGGCTTGCAAAATACATACACTACTAAGATAAAATCTGTGTGACATTAAAATAAGAAATGAATAATCATAGAGTCTGGAGGAAAAGAAATTTGGCTGTGAGCTTCCTAGCACCAAAGCAAAAAAGGAAAGAGAAGAGTTTGTAGAATCTATGTTATTTTTATCGTTAGTTTGAGTCCAAAAATAAGGAAGTAGCCATTACATCACAAAGACATTGTTTGAATTGTGAGTGATCTCAGGGTAAAAGACCAGTTTCTAGAGAACAAACCCTGTCTCACTCTGGGAATAGTACACACCTATAAAGCTTATACCAAGAATACTGCTTTAATCTGAAATAGACAATCTGTCTCCTGTGTGATCAACAGGTAACTTGCCCATCTACTCCAGAGCCTAAGACTTCCAGACTGAGATCATTCACCGGTTGATCAGGTTTCCTCTGAGTTTTACTTTGAATTCATGGGTTATATTACTTTTTTTTTTTTTTTTTTGGAGACAGTGCAGTGGCATGATCTTGACTTACTGTAACCTCTGCTTCCTGGGTGCAAGTAATTCTCATGCCTCATCCTCCTGAGTAGCTGGGATTACAGACACCTGCCACCATGCCTGGCTAGTTTTTTTTTTTTGGAGAGATGGGGTTTCACCAAGTTGGCCAGGCTAGTCTTGAACTCTGACCTCAGGTGATCCTCCTGCCTCAGCCTCCCAAAATGCTGGGATTATAGGCATGAGCCACTGTGCCCAGACTGGGTTTTATTCCTATGTGTGGTCCCTTCTAGTCTAGTATCTCCCCACAATGACCTAATCCTAGCAGGATTCAACACACTGAACCTTGACATTTGCCTTTTCCTTAAGACTTTGTAACAAGCCTCCTGCATGTGCTGGTGACAGCCTCTGCTCTCCAGGGCCTTACGGATCTTCTCCCTGAGTCTCATGATTTCACTGTCAGCACCTCTGGAATTCAGCTGATCATTCTTTGGCCTGTTCAGAAAGGATGGGACTGGAAGTTTTCTTCCTACTTAAAAATTCCAAGTGCTCACCCTGTTGACTTGGTTTGGATGTGTGTCCTGTCCAAGTCTCAACCTCCAGTGTTGATGGTGGGCCTAGTGGAGGTGTTCGGGTCATGGGGGTGGATCTTTCATAAATGGCTTATTGCGATCCTCGTGGTAATGAGTGTGTTCTCACTCTATTAGTTCACTTTATTAGTCTACGTGAGATCTGGTTGTTTAAAAAGAGTCGGCGCCCTCCCCTCTCTCTCTGCTCTCTCTCTTGCCATGTCACTTGCTGGTTCCCCTTCACCTTCTGCCATGATTGCAGGCCTCACCAGGAGCAGATGCCGGCACTATGCTTCATGTACAGCCTGCAGAACCATGAGCCAAATAAACGTCTTTTCTTTATAAATTACCCAGTTTCAAGTATTCCTTTATAGCAATGCAAATGGACAAATAAACCTGTCTATTCCAAATCCAGCTGCCATCACTTTTTTAGCATGAGAACATCTTCCTGAACCATCTTCAGTGATATCACTATTGAATTATTCATTGTACTTTTGGGCCTCCCTGACCCCATCCCCACATATATCTCTATTTAGTTTCGTGACTGGATGCCTCTACACCTGTCTGGAAGCCCTTTCTGTTGACGTAAATCCTCACCAAAGAGAGAGAACATTACAGTATTCCAAATATGGGGCTAACCCTTCCCATGAACTCTCTTCCTGGCTTCTGAGCCTTTGCTAAAGCTCCCTGATTCTGCTTTTTAACTGCCTGAGCTGTCCTGGTTTAGGGATGATCTTTGGCTACCCCGGTGAAGGAGGCAGCTGTTGGGGGCTCTCCTCCCTGGGGTTCAAGGCCACAGCCTGCAGTAACCCTGTGCTTGGCTGGACTTCACCTTGGCTCTAATGAGCAGCTCTACATGGTGATGTGCACTTCTGTTTTCTGGTAGGATTTGACACCAATGGTTGCTCATGCGTGACTGCTTCTTCCATCCATAGCTGGAGGCTGGCTCTGAGGATCTCTTGTGCTCTCCTGGTTCAGCAACACCTAGCTTTGAGCTGCCTCACACCTCTCTGACTCTATTCTGTTTTCCAAAACCCAAAGGCATAGCCAACTTTGCTTTGTTGGCAGCACAGGAAATCTCCATGCTTACTAGTTCTTTCTTGTAGCTAACCTACATTCCTCCTATGGGCTTTAAACAAACTTTTTCTTGCAGTTTTGAACATGGAAATAGAGATCATCTATAAGGGAATACCCTCCCTCATTTCTTGATAGTCCCTAAGAAGAACCTCATGTGACAAGAGTTCTGTGCAGCATCTAACTGGGGTTTGCATCATGAGCTGGTGATACTAATTGGCCCTGAAGCTACACTCTGCCTCAGAAGCTGGAGTGATTAGTCTCTTCCTGGTATATCAGCACATTGGTGTTCTAGATATGGACTGTTTTTTCCAAAGTTCTATCTGCTTTCCAATCTGCAAGATGTGAGCAAACATCTTGGTGACAATTTACATCTAACTGAGGTGTAAAGGCATCAGGTACCCCAAGACAAAAATTGCCTCCCAAGAAGAAAACACTACAGGCTGTGGTAGGGCCCTGGCTCTCCTTGAGACCGTAATGATCATTAAAAACAATTGCTAGCATTTATCGTACACTTACTGTGTGCCCAACACCATCCTAAGTCATTTGTCCTTCATGGTAACCCGACAAGGTAGACACCATTATTATCTCCATTTCACAGATGAGCAAACTGAAACTCTCAGAGGCCCAGAAACGTTCCCAAGATCTCACAGATACTAAATACAGGAGTGGGAAATGAACTCAGTCAGTCTGGCCCTAGAATCTGCCCTCTTCTCGACAAAGCAAAAAGTCTGGCTGCAATCCACACACACACTGAGTGTGAACATAGACTGACTGTTCAGTCACAGCGGTGACCTGGGAAGAGTGCCTCTGTCATCTTGGATGCTGTGTGCCAGACCCCAAAATGCACTGCACTTGGGTGGCTACAAGCATCCCCAGATAGGATGCGTGCATGAGCTTCGTGTCATGGGAATCCAGCAGCTCTGATCCGGGAGAACAACATCCTGTGTGGAAGAGCAGATGGGAAGGCAGCAGCCTGGAGGATGTGAGCAGAGCAGCTTCCTGTGTGCAGCCAGCAAGCCTCTGCAAAGGTCAGTGGGGAAACGTGCTCCAGGATGTCTGCATCTTCTCCTGAGGTGTAAGGTGCTTGAGCACAGTGTCTGCTGGGCTTCTTGAACTTTCACCTTTGCCCTGCCTCCTGATCTTGCTTTCTGACCAGATGTGAAGACAAACAACTTGGTAACTTCGTAAGCTTTGTCTGACTTTCTCACTTCTACTTGTTTTATTTAATTAATTAATTTATTTATTTTGGAGGCAGAGTCTCACTCTTTGTCACCCAGGCTGGAGTGTAGTGGCACCATCTTGGCTCACTGCAACCTCTGCCTCCCAGGTGGGCTCAAGTGATCCTCCTGCCTCAGCCTCCTGGGTAGCTAGGATTACAGGCACACGCCACCACGCCCAGCTAATTTTTGTATTTTTTGTAGAGTAGGGGTTTTGCTATGTTGCCCAGGCTGGTCTTGAACTCCTGGGCTCAAGTGATCCGCGCCACCTTGGGCTCCAAAAGTTCTGGGATTATAGGCGTAATCCACCACACTTGGCCAGCTTTGTTTGACTCCTAAGCTCACCGTGCCAGAAGACCCCACTTAGCTTTGTTTGACTTCTAAGCTCACTGTGCTAGAAGACGCCCCACTTGTTATGTGATCCAGTAGAAAACACTTCACTTCTCAGGGCCAAATCACCTTGAAAAAGGTGTTGTGGCAACTACCATGTTATATTACAGGGTTCTTCCAACAGTCAAGTGGGATAATGAATAAGAAAGCACTTTGACAACTGTAAGAATGCACATGAATTAAAGGTAATAATTTTAATGGTTATAAAATACCAATGTCCTACTTCATCCTGGCTTAATCCAGTTTTTTTACTTGGTCCTGCCTTATGATTGGCTTGATATCTTAGCAGAATGTTCTATATCAAATTTTTTCTGTAGTGGGCCAAACAGTAAATATTTTCAGCTTTTTGAACTGTATGGCCTGTGCTCAACTATCCATCTTCACCACTGGAGAGTAAAAATAGCCATAGACAAAATACCAATGAATGGGTAAGGCTGTGTTCCTATAAAACTTCATTTGTAAAAACAGGTGGCTGCACAGATTTGGTAGTACTTTGTCGACACCTGTTCAGTAGCAGCCAATTACAACCATGTATGAATAATATTCTGATCCCTGTCTCCTTGACCAATACTTGCTATATGGATATTTTGCCTCCCTTTGTGTCTAGATGGGTGAACTCTGTTCTGGTTCCAAACCTATATGTGAACAATTTTTAAATTTATCTCACTCTACTATTTGGACATTATATCACATTGAGGGACTTGAAGTAAGTGTCATGATGGCCTCCAAGAACAGCCAATATTGATTCCAACTTAATTATAAAACATAGTGGGAACAGGAGCAAGGTCCACCTCTTTAGCTATTTGGATTATGTCATGCTTTGCCACTTTACACTGATAGTTACTTTATATAGGTGGCCATATGTAGAGAGGCATGGTTTGAGTGCTTGAATAACTGAATTTGTGGTCTGCATTTATCCTGTAAAATTTTCATGCTTCCTAGATTCAGGACAAAGGCTTGTAAGTTTAGATTTCTCAATTTTCTAGTCGAATGCTACAGAAAGATTTCTTGATTTAACAACTCTAATTTCTAAGAACCCTTTAAAAAGCATTTTTTTTTATGATTTCAGTAAAAGTTGCTTTATACCATGATGTCACCCATCTGTGCTTCTATATTGTAAAAGAATCTTAAAATTATTTAGGACATGCTTCATTATGTTATAAAATTCAGTGCCAAGAGGAACTTTTTCGGTTTTTTATTGCAAAACACTCCCTTACATAGAAGGCTGAATGACTTATCTGAACCAACAGTGGATTTAGAAGCAGTTCGAAAAGTTGTACAAAAATGTGTTAGACAGCCAGGTTGTGATGGAGGCTGGAGTTTTGTAGTCACAGTTTTTCCATGTGCCATTTTAAGAATTATCTTGGCTCTCAGTGCAAGTTAAAATTTTATATTTGAGAGTAGAATCCTGAAGTAAAAATAAGCTATTGCTTATTAGGGTGGTCTCCCATGATATTATTGAAAGTATAATTTAAAGCATGAAAGCACAACAACCTCAAAACACTGGGTGACTTAAAAGTTATTCTTATGACTTATCAGTAATAATGGGAATACATATTCAGATTTATTCCTGAGGTTTTAAATACTTGTGACTCTAGTGGGCATGACCTCTTACTTTAAAATGCAAGTAAGCCAATGATGGAGTCCCCTCTCTCTTTAAAGGATTCTAACGAGACTTACATCATTCTGAGGAGGAAAACGAAAAGTTAAAACTCATGAAGAGGCCAGGTACAGTGGCTCATGCCTGTAATGCCAGCACTTTAAGAGGAGGATCACTTGGGCATAGGAATTGGAGAACAGCCTGGGCAACACAGTGAGATTCCATCTCTACAAGAAATACAAAACTTACTCCCGAGCAGTAGTCCCAGCTACTTGGGAGGCTGAGGTGGGAAGAATGCTTGAATCTAGGAGGCCGAGGTTGCAGTGGGCCATGACTGTACCACTGCACTCCAGTCTGGATGACAGAACGAGACTCCATCTCAAAAACAAAACAAAACAACAAAACAAAACTATGAATACTTAGGCAATCAGATGAGCTTATTAAGTCTTTGACTGTAACTTACAAAGGTGATGGGGTTTCCTTTGTATAATTTCAAGTTTTCTTCCTCAACTTCTTAGTTATTATAAAGCATCCAACATATTGGATTTTTTCTGGTTACTGAAAGCCAAATATTATAAAAAGAAGAGGTTATTTCATAAATCATAGGCACTTGTGAAAACATAGGATGACATGTAGTTCAACGCACATTTGCTATTTTTCTGAGCTACCTATAGAAATCCTTTGTAGTTTCCAATGCTCTGATTTAATGGCAGTGGGAAGTATGCAAAATCATGAGCAAAATTGAATAAACCTAAGAATGTGCTTAGTTTCTAGGAAAATTCTACATATTTAATTAACTTTTGATGAAGGTTGAGTAAGGAGAAAGTGAGTCCATTAAACATTTTGAAAATCACGTGTCCATCAACAAAGTAAACACAAATGTTTTTAAATGTATTTAAAGATTCCATTTCCATTCTCCCTCTTTACTCAAACCGCATAAATTTTACACATAAGTGATAACGAAATGACACACACACAAATAGTGAAATTAAGAAATGGTTTTTTGAATGTGAAACTGCACAGCTTTAAAAATTATTTAAGGCCAATAAGCTCATAAAAAGATGCTCAGCGGCTGGGCATAGTGGTGTGAGCCTGTAATTCCAGCACTTTGGGAAGCCAAGGTGGGTGGATCATTTGAGTCCAGGAGTTTGAGATCAGCCTGAGCAACATGGTGAAACCCTGTCTCTAGGAAAAATATAAAAATTAGCTGGAAGTGGTAGCGTGTGCTGCGGTTCCAGCTAGTTGGGAGGCTGAGGTGGAAAGATCACTTTAGTTAGCCTGGGAGGTCAAAGCTGAGGTGAACAGTAATCGTGCCACTGCACTCCAGCCTGGGAGACAGAGTAAGACCCTGTCTCTAAGTAAATGAATGAATGAATGAATGAATGAAAGCTCAGCATCACTAATCATCAGAGAAATGCAACTCAAAAGCACAATGAGGCTCCACATTCATGAGAGTGGATATCATGAAAAAAACAAAAAACTGAAACAATAAAAGGAAGTGTTGGTGGGGATGTGAAAAAGTTAGAACCCTTGTGCACTGTGGGTGGGAATAGAAAATGGGATAGTCGCTGTGGAAAATGGGATGGTAGTTCCTCAAATAATTAAACTTAGAATTACCATAAAATCCAGTAATTCTATTTGTCGGGGTATACCCCCCAAAAAATGAAAGCAAAGATTCAAACAGATATTTGTACGGCCATACTCATAGTGGTATTATTAACAAGACCCAAAAGGTAGAAACAACCTTAATGTCTATGGATAAAGGAAGACACAACGATAGATGGATAAACAAAGTGTGGTACATACATACAATGGAATATTCTTTCGCCTTAAAAAGGCAGGAACTTCAGACATGTGCTACAATATGGATGAACCTTGAGGACATTATACTATGTGAAAAAAGCCAGTCACCAATGGACAAATACTGTATGATCCTACTTATGTGAGGCTCCTAGAGTTGCCAAATTCATACAGACAGAAAGTAGGATGGTGCCGATCTGGCACCGGGGAAGGGAAAAATGGGAAGTTCATGTTTAATGAGTACAGAGTTTAGGTTGAGGAAGATGAAAAAGTTCCAGAGACAGATGGTGATTATAGTTGCACAACTGTATTAGTTAGTTTTCACACCACTACAAAGAACTGCCTGAAACTGAGTAATTTATAAACGAAAGAGGTTTAATTGACTCACAGTTGCACATGGCTGAAGAGGTCTCAGGAAACTTGCAATCATGGTGGAAGGCAAAGAGGAAGCCAGGCACTTCTTACGCAGTGGCAGAAGAGAGGGAGCAAAGAGGGAAGCGTCGCTTTTAAACCATCAGATGTCATGAGAACTCCCTCATTATCATGAGAACAGCAGGTGGGAAACTACCCCCACGATCCAGTCGCCTCCCATCAGGACCCTCCCTCGACACTTGGGGATTAAAATTCGAGATGAGATTTGGGTGAGGACACAGGGCAAAACCGTATCAACGACAACGTGAATACACGTAATGCCACAGAACTGCACACTTACAAATGCTTAAAATGGTGAATTTTATGTTATGCCTATTTTATCACAATGATAAATTATTTGAATTCATATTTTCACGTAGTTGATGCTTGAACTTCTTACAACATGAGGGTTAGATAATGGTCCACTCTCTCTCTAGCTTTCTGTAGCCTGGGCAATGCCTAGATGCAAGCTGTGTTTTCACAAGGTAGGTTTAAGATGGCCAGGGTCACTCTGTGACCAGGGGAAGGATGTGGCTTTCTCTCCGAGGCCTAACCATGACTGCCCAGCAGATCCACCATGTTCCCTTGCATTGTCACACAGCCACATTGCAACACAGAGATGATACTACATGCCCACGTAAGGGAAGTTAAAATCTCTCTGTCTCCACACTTTAACGAAGACAAATGCAAATGGCCACTCTACACATCATGGGCAAGGCTAGAGATCAAATGGTCTCATAAAGATTCCGAGAAGATCTTTTCAGAACTTGTCTTCTGGCTCCTTGGTTCTCTGGCCCTGGCTTTGTATTTTTCCTGGAGATTACTTCTTTCTTGAGAGGTGCAGTAAATCCTTCTTAAAAAGAGGGAGAAATTTCCCCCAGTTGGCTTCAGAATCCTTGCTAGTAAATCCTCTGGCCTTTCCAAAATTTGCCCAGAATTATATTATAGAGGGTCCTGAACTAGAGTGTTCTATATGTTCTAAATGAGTAAATAAAGATCCACTGAGCACCCTGCACTTGTTTTTATAAGCAAAAAGCAGCTCACACCAGTCCCTGAATACTCCTTGGGGTAGATGAAAGGAAGAATTTATGGCATGATGTGTGAGAACAGTCTACACCTCTCATATCTCTGCAGGCTTATGTTCACAAAACAAGGCAATGCAGATATTTATGTAGAAAAATAGAGCAGTGTCTATTGTAAAGAAAGGTTTGATGTTCCTCCTCCTTTTAGACAGTTTTAATTTACAAAACCAGATGAGGTCCTTAAGGTCCGTTTTTGAGACATTGTGCATCTCTAATCTAAGGTAGGATTATTTGGATAATTACATTATTTTTCTCCCTAAAAAAATCATAGACAAAAAAAATTATCCATGCAGCTAGGAAAACTGTGAAGTATAAGTTTGTTTTTCATTATGTTCTAATGTTATCGCACAGTCCTTGGCTCTCTGTATTTCTTCCCACTTACTGGACATCTCTTTTATGTCCTCAGGAGACCCCTAATTCTAACCCATTGAAAGCCTGCTTTCTGGAAAGAATTGTCCAGGGATATTTATAACTCAGAATTGTTTTAGGTTCATTTCACAATGATACATTTTAAAATATTCAACATAACACTTATTTACAGAAGCATAAAACTATTGGTATAGCATAAATAATAGTCATTTAGATTTTTTCGGCACTCTTCAGATGATTTTGAAATAAAACATTTAAAATACAGCAGACATAAAAAGTATATGTGCTAAAACGTAAAGATAAAAACAATACAAAGAATATACAAGTACCCATTGCCAAGCTTTAGCAATAATACATTTCCTTTTGAAGTTGTTGAAACCTTCTAAGTGCCTCCAATTGGTCACATGCTCCTCGGACCCTGATGTGACAGCTTTTCCTGGATTTAATTTTAATGATTCTCTTATTTTCTTTCATAGTTTTACCAATGTGCATATATTGCTAATCAATATATTGTTAAGTTTTGCTTTTGAAAAAGTGGACATAAATGTCACTAAATAAGTTGTATTTTTTCTTCTGTGACTTTTTTTAGGCTCGGCATTACTTTTTTTGAGATTTATGTATATATATATCTGACATGCTGTAATTCATTCATGTTCACTTTTTGTGGCGGTGCATGGCACGAATATATTATAATGAACGAACATATTACGTTCTACAGCTGATGGACATTTCGTTTGTTTTTAGTGTTCATTTTTTTCCTCATGGATAATCAATTGATCAATCATCCCACACCATAACCCACCCTTTCCCACAGATCTGAAATCTCAGCTTTGCCAAAATTCCATTTTTGTGGGACTCTTTTTCTGGGTTTCCTAATATGTTTTGTTTGTCTACTTGTCTATCTCTATGCTTTGCTGTCTTAATGATTTGGAGCTAGATAATAATAATAAAAATAGTGAATATATGTTTATATTTATGATATGCCAGCCACTGTCCCAAGCAGTTTTCACATGTTAACTAATTTAATCCTCATCATTACCTTGCAAAGTGGGCACTGTTACTATATGGATGAAGGAATTGAGCTCAAAGAAATGGATTGTGGGTACCTAAGCAAGATTTGAAACTCAGGCAATCTATTCACCCAGATTGTGCTATTAGACAGTGTGCAAATCTGACTCGTTATAAATCATGATTTCTGATTGGGTGATAGGTCTTATTTTATTTAGGAGTTTCCTGGGAATTCTTAGTCCTTTGCTCTTATATACAAATGTTATAAACATCTGTGAAACAAAACCTATTAAAATTTTCATTGATATTTTATTGTCTGTAAATAAATTTACACTATTGAGTTTTTCTATCTATTAACATGGTATTTTTCTTCCATTTGTTTAGGTATTAAATAATGTGTTTTTATCATGTTTCATAATATTCTACAAATTGTATATCTTTTGTTAAATATGTTCCTAGATATATTGTTTCAGCAACTGTAAATGGCATCATTTTAAAGTTGCATTTTCTGTTTGTTGGTATATGATGAAGCATAATATGACTTTAAATAGTTTTTGACTTGTTTCTGGCAATGCTAGAGCAAAAGGAACCCAAATTTACCCCTCCTCTTTAAACAGCTAGGAAAACAGACAAAATATATGAAACAATAGTTTTCAGATATTGTGCAATATATAGCACAGGACAGTGATTGCTAAGAGAATAAAAACAAATGTGGTAAGCCCAGTGAAAGCCCCAGGTCATTGTCTGAAGAGTTTCCAGGTCATAGTGCAGGGAGGGGACACCCAAACAGAGCTCAGCAGTTTCCCTGAGTTGAGGAAACAAGAGTTCCTAGTTCAGAGAGGCAAAGTCATAATTTTCAGTCAGAGGAGGTGCTTCACAGAGCTATGAAGATATCTAGAATATTTTATCTGATAACAACAGAATTAAATTAAAAACAAGTAACAGAAATATATTTTTTAAAGCTCCAAATATTTGGAAGTTAAACAACAAACATCTAAACAACCTATGGGTTAAAGATGATAAAAGAAAAATTATAAAATATTTTGAACTGAATGAAAATTAGAATGACATAAAAATCTGAGTGATGTTACTAAAGCATGCTTTAAAGGTAAATTTATAGCATTATATGATATTATATAGCTTATACTGTAAGTATTTATGCTAGAAAATAAGAAAAGTCTCAAATCAATGATTTAAGCATCCATCTGGAAAAAAAAATCTAAAATAAGCAGAAGGACAAAAGTAATAAAGAGCAAATATATATATATATATATGAAATAAATAATAGAAAGCAATGGCAAAAAAATCAATGTAACCAAAATCTAGTTCCAGGAAAGAATCAATAAAATGTATAAGACTCAAGCCAGCCTAACTGAGGGAAAAAAAAGGAGAATCACACAGATTATGAATATCAGGAATGAAAGAGAGAATATAATCATATAAATAAATGATTATGAATAGCTTTATACCAATAAATTTGACAACATAGAAGAAATTTACAACTTGTTTTAAAGATAGAAGCTACCAGAATTCATTCAAGAAGATATAGGTAATAGTCCTATATCTACAAAAGAAATTGAATAGGTGATTAAAAATCTAACCAAGATGAAAGCTCCAGGCTGAGATGGCTTTATTGGTAAATTCTACCAAACATTTAAGAATAATATAACACAAATTTTATTTATACTGTCTCAGAAAATAGAAGCAGAGGGAATACTTTCTAACTCAATCTAAGGCAAGAATTATCATGATACCAAGACCAGAAAATGACATTATAAGAAAATAAAACTACAGATTAAAAGTTATCATGAACATACATGTAAAAGTCTCTAAGAAAATATTAGCAACTTGAAACTGGCACTATATAAAAAGGATAATACAAGTAGACCAAGTAGAATATATCCCAGAAATGTAAAGTTGCTCTAACATTTGAAAAAAGATACTATATTTCCCTTACCATTTCTATTCAGCATTTTACTGATAGCTTTAGCTGGTATGATAACGCAAGAAAATGAAATAAAATGCATTCCAATTAGAAAGAGAAAAATACAACTATTGTCACTTATAAATAACGTGATTATCCATGTAGAAAAATCCAAAATAATCTACCATAAAGCTACTAGGACCAGTAAGTAAGTTTAGTAAGGTCACAGAAGATGAGGTAAATATATAAGACTAATTGTATTTCTATATTTTAGTAAAGAAAAATTGGGAATTAAAATTCAAAATTAACATTTAGAATAGTAACAAAAAACTGAAATACTTAGAGATAAGTCTAACAAGATATGTGCAAGGGTTGTACACTAGAAACTTCAAAACTTTGCTGAGGGAAATTAAGAAAGACACAGATAAATGGAGAGACATATCATGTTCGTGAATTGGAAAACTATTTATTGTTTTGCTTTTAATTGTCCCCCAATTCATCTGTAGATTCACTGTAATCCCAATTGAGATTTTAACTAGATTTTATGTAGAAAATAGCAACTGATGTTAAAATTTATATAAACATGTAAAGACCTCAAATAGCCAAAAGAATTCTGAAAAGAAAGAACAAAAGTGGAAGATCTAACTCTTCATAATTTCAAATCTTATACAGCTACAACTGGCAAGAAAGTGTGTTTAGAATAAGATCAGATATATAGATAAACGGTTCACAATAGAAATTCCAGATATAGACCCACACATATGTGGTCAATTGATTTTTGAAGAAGGTACCAAGGAATTTTATGAGGAAAATAAACTTTAAAATAAATCACACTAGAATAGTTGCATATTCATAGGCAAAACATGAGCCTCAATGCTTATCTCAGACCAAACACAAGCATCTAATTCAAATTGATTATAGACCTAAATGTAAGACCAGAAAGATTCAAACTTTTAGAAAAAAACATAGGAGAATATTTTGTGACTTTAGGTTACACTGAGATTTCTTAGAACACAAAAAGTGTGAACCATAAAATAAGAAAGTATTATATTACACAATTAAAAAGTTAAAGGTAAGAAAATGCATAGGTAAGAAATAGATTGAGACATATTTTCCAAAATATATTCTGATAACAGACTTGCATCTACAATATATAAATAATTCTTAAAACTCAATCATAAGAAGACAAATTGATTAGAAATGAGTAAAATATTTGAAAAGTCAATTCACCAAAGAAGATTTACACATTTCAAATAAGCACATGAAAAGATGTTCAACATCATTGCTTATGAAGGATATGCAAATTAAAACATTATTAGAATGGCTGAAAATAAAAATACCAAATTATGGTGAAAATGTGGAACAAATGAAATTCTCATACATTGCTGGTAGAAATGCAAAATGATACAACCACCTTTTAAACAGGTTAGCAGTTTCCTATACAATTTGATATGTATTTACTTATGACCCAGCAATTCCACTCCTAGGTTTTTATTCAAGAAAAATTAAAACTTATGTCCACATGTAGAATTACTCAAATACTCATCATAGGTATATCTATAAAGCCTTAAACCGAAAGCAACCCAAATATCTATCAACTACTGCATGGATAAAAATAATGCCCATATAATACTATTCAGAAATAAAAATAAATAAAACCCCAATCAACAAAACAACTTGGATAAAGTATTGTTACGAGTGAAATAAATCAAACACAAAAGACTACCCACTTTATGATTCCATTGATTTAGGACCAGGATGGATGAAGGAGAGAGACTGCAAAAGAGCACAACGGAAAGTTTTGGTGTGTTAGGGGTGCTTTATATCATCATTATGTCGGTGGTTACAAAACTGCGTGTATTTATTGAAACCTATAAAATTGTATATTTAACATTTGTGAATTATTGATATTTATAAACTGTAGTTCAATAAAACTGATTAAAATGAAACGTAGGCGATTTTAACTATCTAAATTTTTAAAAACAAAAAATTGAGGTTGATTTTTACACATGTATACACCTGTGTAACCGTCACCCAGACCAAAATATAGATTATGTCCAGCCTCTCAGAAGGCTCTAGCATTTCCCTTCTGAGTCAATACTGCTTCCCTTAGCCTTGGAACCTCTCAACTGATCTCTATCAACAGAAATTAATTTTTCCTTTCTTCTACTTCATATAAATAGGATCACATGGTATGAACTTTTTAATCTCTGCCTTCTTTGTTCAATATTGAGTCTGCAGGACTCATCCATGTTGTTATACACATTTGTGTTTTTTCATTGCTATGTGGTATCTATTTATATAACAACATGATTTGATTTGATTTTTTTTTTGTATTATGACTAAAGTTACTATGAACATTACTTTATATCTTTTGACGGACATAAGCACTTATTTTCATTGATTACAGTTGTCTCTCAGTATATGCAGGGAAATTGGTTCCAGAACTTCCACATAAACCAAAATCCGCACATACTTAAGTCCCACTGTTGGCCCTACAGAAATTGTATATATATGGAAAGTTGGTCCTCCAATGGGTCTTTCCAGTACACAACTTTTGTACCCAGTGAATACTGTATTTTCTACCCATGTTTGGTTGAAAAAAGCCCACTTACAAGTGGACCTGTGCGATTCAAACCTGTATTGTTCAAAAGTCAACTGTGTATACATGGATGGAAAACTGCTGGTTATAGGTTATATATATTATATATTTAGCTCAATAGATACTGGCAAACAGCTTGCCAGAATGGTTATAAAATTTTACTCTTCCCTCATCAAAGTGTGAGAATTCCAGTTTCTTCACATGTTTGGTATTAAAAGTGAACTTTCAGCTTGATCTTACATGAAAAAATTTTACTAAATTGCCAATTCTAATAATATATGGACTCATTTGAATTTTTCAGAGGAAAGTAGTATATAATGGCAGTTTTGTTTCTTTCCAATCTTTATGCTTCTTATTCTTGTCTCACTGTGATGGCTGGGCTCACTAGTAGAATGCTGAAAGGAAATGGTGTTAGCAGTTGGGTCTTGTTCTTGACTATAAACAGAATTCCCTCAATATTTCACCATTGGCTATAGTATTTGCTGTAAGTTTTTATAGATATCCTTTTTTTTCAGATTAAGTATATATCCTTAAGTTCCTGACTGTTAAAAGTTTTGACCATGAATAATCGTTGACTTTAATCATATACTTTTGTTTTATTTTTGAATCTTTTGGGATAGTCATAATTTCCTACATGTCTTTCCATGGCTTGATAGCTTGATTTTTATCACTAAATAATATTCCCATTTAGGAAGGCACTACAGTTTATTTATTCATTTATTGAAAGACATCTTGGCTTCTTCCAAATTTTGACAATCATGAAAAAAAAAAAACCTGCCATAAACATTTATTTGTGCATGTTTATGTAGACATAAGTTTTCAACTAATTTGGATAAATACCTGGGAATGGGATTGCTGGATCATATAGTAAGTCGATGTTTAACTTGGTAAGGAATTGTCAAAGTGCCTTCAAAAGTGGCTGAACCATTTTGTGTTATCTCCAGCAACCAATGAGAGTTCCTCTTACTCCACATCCTTGTTAGCATCTGTTTTGTCAGCTTTTTTTCTTCTTTTTTCTTTTTTGATTTTAGGTATTCTAATAGGTGGGTAATAGTATCTTGTTGTTTTAATATCTCAATAGAGAAGTAGAAAATCTCAACAGAGAAGTAGAAATTCTCAACAGAGAAGTAGAAATTATTTTTAAATAATCAATTATGTATGTAGAAAATCCCAAAGAAGCAACAATAACAAAAAATACTGGAATTAATAAGCAACTATAGCAAGATTGTAGGATATGAGGTTAATACACAAAAGCCAATTGTTTTTCTACATACCAGCAATCAACAATTGAAACTTGTAAGTAAAAATTCTCTATACTAATTTCCTAATGACATATAATATTGTGAATCATTTCATATGCACATTTCCTATATCTATATCTTCTTTGGAGAGGCATCTGTTCAGGTCTTTTGTTTACTTTTAAAGTGAGTTGCGTGGTTTTTTAAATTGTTGAGTTTTAAGTGTTCTTTGTATGTTTTGCATGCAAGTTTTTTCTTTTTTTTTATCAGATATGTGTTTTGCAAATATTTCTTCCAGTGTGTGGCTTGTCTTTTCATTCTATTGACAGTGTCTTTCACAGAGCAGGAGTTTTAATCTTAATAAAATCCAGTTTGTCAGTTTTTTTCTTTTAGAATTCTTGCTTTTATGTTGTATATTTTATAATTTTAATCTTTAAGATTAAATCTTAAATGATTAAAAGATCTTCTCCTATGTTACCTTTCAGAAATTTTATAATTTTGGGTTTTACATTTAGGTGTAGGATCTGTTAATTTTGTCAGAATCTGTGTCTAGATTCTTTTTTTTTTTTTTTTTTTGTATATCCATGTCCAGATGTTGAAAAGGCTAATCTTTCTTCATTGAATTGTCTTGTTCCTTTGTCAAAGATCAGTTGACTATATTTGTATCGGCCAATTTCTGGGCTGTTCATTCTGTTCCACTGTCTATTTATCTATTCTTTTACAAATACCACCCTGTCTTGATTACTACAGCTTTATAGTAAGTATAGTAAGTCCTGAAGTTGGATAGTATCAGTCCTCTAGCTTTATTTTTCTCTTTCCATATTGTGTTGGCTATTTGTGTCTTTTGCCTTTCATGTAAACTTTAGATCAGTTTGTCAATATCCACAAAATAATTTGCAGGGATTTGCATTGGGATTACATTGAATCTGTAGATCAAATTGGGAATAACTGACATCCGGACAATATGGAGTCTTTCCGTCCATGAATATGTATCTCTCTTCATTTATTTATATCTTCTTTGATTTCTTTTTGAGTTTATAGTTTTTCATATAAAGATCTTGTGTATATTTAGTTAGATTTATACCTAAAGCATTGATTTTGTTGGTGCTAATGTAAATGGTGTTGTGTTTTTACTTACAAGTTTCAATTGTTGATTGCTGGTATATAGAAAAACAATCGGCTTTTGTATATTAACCTCGTATCCTACAATCTTGCTATAGTTGCTTATTAATTCCAGTATTTTTTGTTATTGTTGTTTCTTTGGGCTTTTCTACATACATAATTGATTATTTAAAAATAATTTCGACTTCTCTATTGAGATTTTGTATCTCTTGTGCCATTACTAGTCGTATGTTCATTTAATTCTTTATACATTTTTTCCCTTGAATTCTTTAAACATAATTTCAGTAGTTGTGTTGACATCTTTGCTAAATTTAACATCCCAGCTGACTCTATAAGTTAGCTTCATTGACTACTATTTTTTCTGAGTATAGGTTGCAGGTAGACTTTCCTGCCTGTTTCTTTGTATACTCTGTACCATTTTGTGGAAAACTAACATGCTAGATCATAAAATACAGCATTTCTACTTCTTCCAAGGGTTCTTTTTTTTTTTTTTCTTTTTTAGAAACTTGCTAGGAATTACATCTATGGAGTCTGCTTTGTGTAGCTACTTATTTCTTTGCTCAGTCCTTATATTCTTATATTTTATATTTTTCAGGCTGGCTTCCTAGCGGTCATCCCTGTATCTTCTCAGCTCAGTGGTCAACCAATGATTGGGCAGAGATAGTACTCAAACACCTCAAGCGATAAGGCTTCCACTTTCTGTGTGTGTGTATATGCGTTTTGGGGAACATGTTCAAACTTTGAGCATTTTCACCTCTGCTTTGACTTCCACTTTTCTCTGGCCTACTTCCGGTCTCTCTCGAGGGCATCTGTGCTTCCCAACCAGCCATGGCTGTGGGAAGCTTATATAGTCCTTTCTTCCAAGATCTCCTCGTTAAGTTTCTTGTTTGTCCATCGCTCCCCCAAATGAGACCACAACCTCAAGCTTAAGGGCAGCAGATTTTACTCATTCATTTCTTATTAAGTTTACTACTTTTAATGACAATGCTACTTAGTGTGGTTTTTACCTTTCATTCCAAATCAAATCGGTCCCCTCTGACAACTACGTTGCTGATTTTTACAGCCAACTTCCCTCTTGTAAAACTACAGCATCAACCATGCATCTGCTGGCTAGGTGATGGGGATAAGCCCAGGAATGAAAGTCACGGACTACTATTCTCACCCAACACTCTAGAAGTTTTTCATAAATAAATGCTTCATAATTTTTGTTTGCCTTTGGTTGATTTCTGGAACCATATATGGTTATTTTTGACAATTTTGTCTGGTGTCTACATAATTTTGGGGGAAAGAATTTACTGACTTTTGTGGCTACTTTTAAGATCTTCTCTTTGTCATTCTTTTTATGCATTTTCACAGTAATGTATCTTGATGTGGATTTATTTTTGTTTTATCTCACTTTGGATTTTGGGGGTCCTTGAATCTGAGAATTGTTTTGTTTTCTTATTCCTGGAAAAGTCTCAGCCATTATTGTACTCTTCTTTTTTACTTTTTAGAGTTGTTTTATTTTTTAGATTATCTTGATATAGGTATAATCCATTCTCTTCTCAAATTTTATTCTGCTCTGATTTATTGTGATTTTCTAGTCTAGGAGTTAACGAACTAACATCCAAGGGCCAAATTTAGTGTGTAGCCATTGTAGAAATAAAGTCTTCTTAGAATGTAGCCGGGCTCATTTGTTTACATTATTATTTATGGCTGCTTTTGCACTGCAATGTCATAGTTGAGTATTTCCAAGACTCTGTGGCCCCTAAGCCTAAAACATTTACCATCTGATCTTTCACAGAAGAAGTCCACCCTCCGCTACCCCGAATCTTCAATCTGAAATGTGTTCTGTCTTCCCCACTATATTTTCTTTTTCCTCAAACGCTTCTTTCACAATTACCTCTGCTTTGTCTTTTCAAGTGGCATTTTAAATTATTAAAAGCCCTTTCAGTTCACAAATCCTCTCTTCAGCTAAGTCTAATCCAATGATTAATGCAGTTCCTACTTTCAATTATTAGTTCACTGTTTAATGTTATGTAACTCTACTACACTTGCTATATGCTTTTACCTCCTTGAGCATATTACAGACCAAACTTACATAATCTAGGTCCGGTAACTCCAATGTCTGAAATTCTCCACTTTGTGGTTTCTCTTGGCTTTTGCTAATGGGTTCTCACTTTTTTGTGTTTGGTGACTTTTTGTTTGGAAGCACATATTCTTTATAATTTTTTTAATATGAAGCTTGGGTTTAAGGTACATTCTTTCAGAAAGAATTTGCATTTCTTCTGTAAAGCAGAAAGAAGCTGGGATACTACCAACTTGAGGCCACTTTAAACTCAGATCTTACTTTTTGGGGGGATTCAAAGGTAACCTGGTAGTGCTGTGGTTGGACATTTTGAAGGAATACATTTTCTTTTTTGTGCTCTTCCTAAACAGTGAGGCAAGCAATTATCTCCATGAACTCTCAATGAGATGTGCACTTGTCCTTACACTAATTTTTCTTTCTTTTAATGTATGTTGTTCCACCTTGCTATGTCTTTAGGCTTGGTTTTTTATCCCACGGGTGAGACCTTTGGAACCCAGGTTTGGGTCATAGGCAAAAGGTAAACTCCCCAGGGTAAGTGGCTGTGCTTCTGTGGAACTGCATTTTCATATAATTTCTGGCCTTTGCAGGAGTTCTACTTTTACAACAGTGCAGTTATATATATAAAATTAAATTTTTAAATTTTATGCAGCTTTTTAGGTATGTTGTATCAGGAGGTGTTTCACTTAAAGTTGAGTGTACTGTATTATTTAAATGGAAAATTATAGTGTGAATTTAAGCCAGTATGTTACTTTTTCAGGTTTATTTGCATTTAACATTGATTCCTAATTCTGAATAAAAATATTACATCTTAATTAAGGTTGGCATCTGTGTGGAACTAGAGGAAATACATTGGGGAAGGATTTTTTTATAGTCCGCTTACATTGAAGTGAAAGTCTCTCTACTTCATGCTTTAAAAATATGATTTCTGGCTGGGCACAGTGGCTCATGCCTGCAATCCCAGCACTTTGGGAAGCCAAGGCAGGAGGATTGCTAGAGGTCAGGAGTTCCAGACCAGCCTGGGCAACATAGCAAGATCCTATCTATACAAAAAATGTAAAATGTTAAAGTTAGCCAGGTGTGGTGGCACATGCCTGTAGTCCCAGCTACTTGAGAGGCTAAAGTGGGAGGATCACTTGAGCCCCAGAGTTCAAGGTTGTAGTGACCTGTGGCTGTGCCACTGCACTCCAGCCTGAGTGATAGAGTGAGACCTTGTTTCAAAACAAAAAACCAAACCAAAACAAAAACTAACCAACCAAAACAAAATTCATGATTTCATCCTGCAAACATTTATTGAGACCTACTTTGAGTAGGCCTATAATGCTACCTGCAATAGAAGATTCAAGCAAATAAACTCATAGTTCTATATTGTATTAATAATTATATTTGGCATCTCTTGAAGGCTCACTGCACGTTTTTAAAAAATACTTTCCAATTTTAGTGCTTTATATATTTTATCATGTTCAATCCTTAAAACAAATAAATGTATGAGGTAGATACTTAGTTAGTATGCTGGTTTTTACATGAGGAAACTGAGGCAGAAAGAGGTTAAATAACTATGTAAGGTAAACAGCAAGTAAGTAATGAACCCAAGATCCAAACTCTTGCAGTCTGACTCCAGAACACGTCCTTAATTACTATACTTACAATATTATACTATACTACAATATACTACACTATATAATATTATTAAATATAAGAAGCTTAGCTTGAATTCTTTAAACATAATTTTAATAGTTGTGTTGACGTCTTTGCTAAATCTAACATCCTGGCTGACTCTGTAAGTCAGTTTCATTGAACACTATTATTTTCTGAGTATGGGCTGGAGGGTAGACTTTCCTGCTTCTTTGTATACTTTGTAGGAAAGGTGTTTGAATATAATCTCTGCCCAATCATTGGTTGACCACCGAGTTGAGAAAACACAGGGATGACCCCTAGGAAACCAGGCTGAAAATATAAATATAAGAATACAAGAACTGAACAAAGAAATAAGTAGCTACACAAAGCAGAGGAGAACTGAATTCTTTAAACAGGAAGATAACAGACACAATACATAGAAAGAAAGAATACAGAGACATATTTGATCAATGTTACTATAGCAGCCTAAAGGAGAACATCACCAGAAGGTCCGGTTGGATCACCAGGGAAGCTTCAGAGGAGACTTAGAACTTTGTGCTTAACACCAACCTCAACTATGCATACTGAGATACATAAATTAAGGTGTCAAATGGTACCTTATTTTCCTCTTTCAGTAAATTGTTTAGCTCATTTAATGGCATGCTAAGAAATAAACTGAACATATTGGGAAGTTTAAACCTTTATTTGCTTTGAAGAATCAAGAAAGCATATCCTGTTTTATTATTTTACCCCACGCAAACAGGAAGAGGCACTTCCCATTACACTTTGAAGTTACTTTGCGGCCTTAGGACTAGGTTCTGGTCTTAAAAATGCAAGTTGATTTTATGTTTCTATTTCTTTCTTTCTTCTTTTTTTTTTTTTTGGAGTCAGAGTCTCACTCTATGGCCCAGGCTGGAGTGCAGTGGCACAATCTCAGCTCACTGCAACCTCTGCCTCCCAGGTTCAAACATTCTCCTGGCTCAGCCTCCCGAGTAGCTGGGACTGCAGGCACCCGCCACCATGCCTTGCTAAGTTCTGTATTTACAGTGGAGACGGGGTTTTATCATGTTGGCCAGGCTGGTCTTGAACTCCTGACCTCAGGTGATCCACCTGCCTTGGCCTCCCAAAGTGCTGGGATTACGGGTGCAAGCCACCATGCCTGGCCTTATGTTGCTATTTCTAGACCTGGCCATAAACCTCCCTAACAATCAGATAAAGTCTTTCTCTTCTGCTAAGACTGTGGAGGCTGCAACATAGAATAAATGATTTAAGAGGGACCCAAGAAGAGCCACCTGATTCTTATGGAAGGATCACCTCAACAGTAAATCTTTATTGTTTTAAGCTACTGATATTTTGATGCTCCTTGTTATAGCAGTTAATTTTAATTACCAATGAATGGAACAGATAGGCATGTAGACTAAGCAATCTTACTGTACAGCCCTTTACAGGAAATGATTTGGAGGAATCCAGAAAGCATGATTGTAGTCCTCAACATTTCTTTTTGCCGTTTACTTTGTTAGTTCTATCAGTTTCCAAGAGTGGCATGGTCGTAGCAACGACAGCCAACAGAAAATGATATTTCTTTTGGGATAATTTTGATAACTACATGCTTTTTTAGGGCCAACATTTACTATACCAAGAATATTATTATAATATTTTTGATCGAAGATATCATATTAATTTTTGTTCCATGTGCTTTATTCTAATTCTCAAAACAATATGAAAAGGTATGACTATTACCCTTTAACAGCAATTCAATGTGGTTTAACACAGCTTAGAAAAACTCTCAGTCCTCAAAATGATTTTCAAACTCCTAGAAAAATATAGTACATTTTTCATGTGTGAAGATATAACTTGGCCATATTTCAAAAACACTAATTTTTTCCAAAGTTTGGAGAATCTTTCTTAAGATACTAAAAAATAGTTTTCCACCAGACTTGAGATTTCTAGCCGAAGCTCATGAGTTAGATGCTGTATTGATCTAATATATCATTAACTGGCAAAATGGTACAATTTATCATGTCCACATGGCATTATGGGAAATTCTCTCTACTGCTTTGGGTCCTTGTATGCACTTTCTCATTTTTTCATATAACAGACTAATGATAGAGGAGCTCTCATTTCAGTCTTTTGTTTCCAACAAGCAAATGCATGTAAACAAGCAATTATTTTTGAAGTAGTGTACTCTCTCCTACACTGTTTAAAGCAGTGATTTGTTTATTTCAAATTGTAAACTCTATTTTCTGCCTATAAAACAAATTACCTTATGCCTGAATATGAGAACACATAGTTTCTCCATGGTAGCTAGTAAAAACATCTTTCTTGCCAAAGCATATTAAATAGATTATTAAAGTCCATTCACTTAAGTGCATGCAAGCACCCTTTATTTAAAAACACATTTCTACAGATCCTATTTATCCAAAATCAAAATGGTCTTTTCTGGGTAGCTAGGAGACAGAGTAATAACCTTATATGAAACAGGAAAAATGAATAAACAGACTCAATTCACATTAAAATGATGTCATTAAGCTCTGCAGAATGTGTTGCTATCTCACCTACTGCCTGTCAAGAAAGTATAACAAATGACATTGTATACACATTAATATTCCATACTTTGGTGGAAGGAGAAATGTTGAATATTCTCAGACAGTGACACATCCCACGAATAAGAGCATTCTCTAAGGTGCTGGCTCTTGGCGTCACTGTGAGCACACACATCTTTCCCTCTACTTTTGGTTTCCTCTCTTCAGCTTCTTCCATACCTCTACTTCCCTCCCCTCATGGCGGCACTCCCCATAGCCCATGGCCAAGTTTCCCTTCTCTCACCACACTCCAGAATCAGCTTCCCATTCTTTGACTCAGGTGTGATATTTTATTTGGATTCTTATCCAGTCTATGTAACTCCTAACTTATCTGAAACCTGATCCTGAACATAGCAGGACATTTCTGAGTCACATTAATGATAGTTAGAGACTGTGTCTGCACACAGTAGAGCCACTCAAGTAACCAGATGGCACAGAGCTTTCAATCGAATGCAGTTGATTCTGTTATTCACACTGATTATGATCTATAACATAGACATGGACGTTGAATTAGCAAATACTGAATCATTGCTCCTAGAGGAAATACAGGGCTTGGTTCCTATAAGCCTTTGACTTTTGTCCACTGATTAATGTATAACCTTGTTTTATGTGTGTTTCTGCTTAAAGATATCTTATTTAATATATAATTGATATGTAGATGTATATTGAAATAACATAAATATTCAATATATATATTTTGAGTTATTAACATTGTATCATGACCAAAAACACTATAACTCATGTCCGAACAGAGCTTGTCTAACAAGTATATTTTTTCTCTGTAAGGCATATCTCAGCCTTCTTGTGCTTAGATACACTGGACGGTACTTCAGTACATTGCTTAGAGGGGCCATTTTTAAACAGTGAAATCACCACTGAACATGCAAAAGGCATAAAAATGCAAAAAATATGGCACCAAATAGATCGTGAAAGGGATACTTGTTTACAATGTACTTTGAGTGACTCAAATATATTGTCACTCTGTGCTTATCTGAAAAAGCACCATGAGTACTGATTTGAAGATTACAAATACGTTTTAGTGAGTATTAGAATTTGCAGGTACAGAACCCACATGTAATAAGGACCAACTGTATTTAAATCATAAAAAATGTTATGAGTTAGGATGTGATTTATGATCCCCCCCCAAAATAGTTCTATTTATATAAAGGTGTATTTTCTACCAACAGAAGCATGAGATCAGGAATAGCCTAATCCAACCAAAGTTTAAATTTTTGTTAAAGCTGTGGTAAGAAACAACCTTGACTTCTCTTGTCTCTACAGGGTACTTCTAAGTTACAGTTCACTATAATAGGCATTACATTCCAGCTTCCTCTGAAAGTTCTGCCTTTTAAAAAAGTCCCCAGTCTCCAGAGTTCCAGCAACTAAATACAGACTTCAGTATTGTGTTTAGGGGAAATCCCTCATTCAAAGGCACAAGGGAGAATTTTACCCACTAGCCTTGAAGGAAGAGACTACTATCTTATAATCAGACACCCGGGTTTTCTGTGATTGGGGAATTTCTTTCCTACGGCCTCTCTTTACCCTGCTTAGTAGTTCTATGCAAAATGACACTCACTGAGCTTTTGCTTCTTGGCTCAGTTTTAGCAGGATCAAGGAAGCCCCAGGCTGTGGCTAGTGAGGATGGGCTTAGAGGTCTTAGAGAGTTGTAAGAATAACCTGGGCTTCAAATTGTGAGGTTTGATGTGGAGCCAAGATCCTAGGTTTACCTGGCTTGGTTTTCTCTTTAGGATTTATATAGTGACCCATTTCAATGGGAGTTTAAAACCACCGTTTTTGGAGTCCTTTGAGGTGCTGAATCCTGAAATATTCTCAGAAAGTCAACATAATCCTTTTCATAAAGGCTCACAGCAGAACTGCAACCAGCACCACCTGTCTATAGATATACCTTAGGTCTGCTTTAGATCGTAAAATGGAAATAAGCTTTCAAAGTGTTTTTCAAGTTGCCTTTGGGTTCTGTTAAATGTAGAAATGTCTCTTTCTTTCCTTTTATTTTTCCTTGGTCAAATGAAATGTCACTGTCATTTCCATCTGAACATGAAATCATGCCATTGGATATTGGGGAAGGAAAATCCACATGAAACATCTACCCAGATGTTGTGGGAGAAATGCTGGTTTAGAAAAGCCTTTGTTCTGTGGCAGAGGCTGCCATGGTTGTTCCATCACATCAATTTTTACTTACACCATTTAATAAATAAAAACATGCTGACTGTCAACCCACGAGAACAACCCAACCTCAATTACTGAAGAACAGAACTGTTTCTGTGAGAGGTGAAGAAGGGCAAAGCATCATGAAATGAGTTTTAAATTTCTGAAGTCGAGCGCTAAGTTGAGAGTTTCATTTTCCCTGTAATTGATTTCTTTTGTTTCAAGAGAAACTCACAACTTGTTTGAATCTGGTTTCTGCAATGTTAACATGGAGGCACTAGTACTTGCCAGTAATCTGCCGCTTCAGGATGTTAGGAGACTCCTTCTTTGCTGTGTTAAAGATAATTTTATTTATTTAATTTTAAGGCAAGATTTCACTCTGTCACCCAGGCTGGAATGCAGTGGCATGATCACAGCTCACTGCGGCCTCGAATTCCTGGGCTCAAGTGATCCTCCTACCTCAGCCTCCTGAGTAGCTGGGACTACAGGCAGGCATCACAACATCTGGTAAATTTTTAAATTTTTTGTACAGATGGGGTCTTGCTATGTTGTCCAGGTAGGTCTCAAACTCCTGGCCTTAAGAGATCCTCCTGCCTAAGCCTCCCAAAATGTTAGGATTATAGGTGTGAGCCACTGCACAGGCTGAAGACAATTTCTTAGATGGAAATACCTATCCAATGTTCTGGAGGTTCCATAGGTAATGCTATGCATGAAATACTACACTCACAGGCTCTGGTATTCTCTACCTGGCTCACTAGCTGTGTGACCTTAACCAAGTGCCCTAGCCTGATAAAGGTCATGTCTCAGCTGCAGACTGAAGTTTATTACCAATCACATTGGAGTGTTGCGAGGTCTTAAGGAGAGATTGGACTTACAGCTGTTGGATGTCTTGCCTTCAAAAAGTAGTTGCTGTAGATGTATTATTTCTGCATCCTAATCCCATCTTTTGGTCATTTTGCACTTCCTTTGCTTCCCTTCCATGGCCAGCTGGAACCCCCAGCCCAGAGAGGGAGTATTTGGGGTGACAGATGCCTTGCTTCCTGTCCAGGGCCAGAAAAGCCTTCAGGCCCTGGAAAGGAAAAGCAGTTAGCAGAATGTAAGTGTATTTGCTCTAACTCCGCTGGTTTTAAAGCTTCCTTTTTTTTCAGCAAATGTGTTTTCTTCCTCTCATGGAACCGAGAACATATGTGATCCCTGGCAGATGATTTTTGCAACTCTTCAAGTCAGGATTGGAGAAGGCTGACTCACAATTTCTTACACTGCACGTGTGAAATCTTTCAAGCAAACTTGAAGGGGGGAAGATCTACAGTATTTTGGATGATGTTTTCAATTGCTATGAAATTGGTAAAAAAAAAAAAAAAAAGAAAGGATCGATCAGTTATTTGCTTCTATTTCTGACTTTTAAAAAACTTTTTATTTTAAAGGAGCAGGAAGAGATGGGTTGAACAAAAGGTACTATCACTGAGAAGAACAGAAAGAAGGTAGCATTTGTAGAGCATTGTAGTTTTCCATCTTAATCATTTGATCCTGTGGCATTACTGTGATGCAAGTTTTATCTGTGACAAGAACAAAAGATCTCATGGATACAGACCATTGAGACTTTATTGCCTGTAATAATTGACTTTTTTTTTTTTTGGATTTTACCGTGTCTTTTTTTTCTTTACTTTTTTTTTTCTTTTTTTGAGACGGAGTCTCGCTCTGCTGCCCAGGCTGGAGTGCCCTGATGCGATCTCAGCTCACTGCAAGCTCCGCTTCCTGGGTTCATGCCATTCTCCTGCTTCAGCCACCCGAGTAGCTGGGACTACAGGCGCCTGCCACCCAGCCCGGCTAATTTTTTTTTATTTTTTAGTAGAGATGGAGTTTCACCGTGTTAGCCAGGATGGTCTTGATTTACTGACCTTGTGATCTGCCCACCTGGACCTCCCAAAGTGCTGGGATTACAGGCGTGAGCCACCGCTTCCGGCCTATCCTGTCATTTCTTTCTTTTTTTTTTTTTTTAAGTTCATACAGCTCAGGTTTTCTTAAACTTAAAGTAAGCTAAAGGTTGGGAAACTAGAACATGATTCCTGTTAAAATAATACATTTCAGAAAATGTTTCTTTAGCTATCACTGTAATTGATCAAGTATGCAACAGACATTCTTTTATAAGATATCCAGACCCTACCTTCCAAAATGCCAGATCAAAAGTCTGATCTAGGCAATATGTTTTATGAATGATTAATTCTGACTGCCTATGGACAACCACAAGGACAGAGCCCCCATACAGATACACACATTCAGCTCAGACAGAGTAAGTCTTAATCACAGAGGAAGTCTTTGAGTGCAAAGCTCCCAAGCTCAGAAAGCAAGAGTTCCAACAACTCCTGCCACAGAGACTAGAAAAAGTGTCAAGAGCCAGAAATATTAACTACAGGCTAAGAGGTAGTCATTTCCACTTCCTTCCAGAGCTTGGTTCAAATCCTGGGCTTACCACTTAGTGACTGTGTGACCTTGAGCTAAGCATTTCAACTTTGCAGGGTCCTGTTTCCTCGTGTGTAAGTGGGGATACCAACAGGTCATCCCCGTGCGTGGTTGTGAAATGAAAAGATATCACATACACCGCACAGCATGTGGCATGCAGCAGACATCAAATAAATAGTAGCTATTGTTTTGTGGCATTGTGATTATCCACAATCCTGGGTTTGCAACATCGTTAGTGGTATAATTTGAAACACATTTATTCTTTATATTCTAGCAAACTAGTTCAAAGTCTGTTTTTCAAATACATTATCTAGTTTGGGCTTAAAAAAAAAAAAAATCCCTGTCGATGTTATGCTCTGCTTATCAAAGGCTCTCTCTAATGCTTACCCAAGGGTAAGTAAATTACACAGGATTCCGTTCTGCCTTCTTTTATTCTTCTTCAACCACATTCCCTGTGGTAATGGGCCAATTCCTTTACTTCCCCTTTTCTCCTACCACATTCTATACCCGGAAAAGATGCCAGTTAAGTTTTAGCCCTCCTTTAAAAGTGAATTTCCATCTTTATTTTATCCTTTAAAATTATTTAAAGTGGTTGCAAGTTCTTTTAGTGCCCTCCAATCCCAATTCAGGCAACAAAACAGTCACAAGAGAGAACGATTAGTGCTTTTGCCAGGGTCTCCTCCCACGGATGACTTTGTAATGAACTATGCATCCATAAAAGGTTGACTCTTTGATCTCTTGCTGCTTGTACAACACTAAAGCGCAAGGCATTCCAGGGCAAACCACACAAAGAGAGAGGAACACAGGTTATTTATGGTAGTCCGCTGACTCTAAGTTTAGCCTAGCTCTTTAAAGATTCAAATACACACATCATATTGACTGCCAGGTCTGCTCCCTCGTGTTACGGCAGAGTCTAATGGGGTGGTAGCATAGGAATGTCTGATCCCTGGCTTCTCCCTGGGGTGAGAAAGGTAGCTGGTTTGGCAGAGACAGTCACAACAGTATTTATAGAGACAGCAGAAAATAGAATCCATATGCTTACAAAGGGAAGTCAGGGTAAATCACCGGGAGCTCAGAGGACTCCTGAACTCCCTGTCTGAAGCCTGTTTGACTTCTGGCACAGACTAAACAGGACCTACCTACCAGCTTTCTAGCTGCACAAAATCCAGCACCTGCATGCCCTCCTTCATCTGATGGTTTTCTACCAACAGTGTCACTTTACAGAAGGAGGGGATACAGCCTCTTTGGTTGCTTGAATTCAGAAGCTATTTTGCAAGCTTTCTACCATCACTCAGGGAACTTTTGCCATCACTCAGCAAACTTCCTGTGTCAGAGCTGGTGCAAACATTCTGACATTGAGGAAGCTAAGTTTAATGCTTCCTGACAATGATTCTCTGACCATGATGTCTAAGGCCCTTCTATCCCTCTGTGATGTGGTTGAGCGCTGATTTATACAGCTCACTGAACCAAACACCAAATTGAATGAAGATGGTATTGAGACAAGATAAATCAATCAATCAATCAATCTATCTGTCTGTCTATCTAATTTCCTAACTTTCTTTGGATTAAATATCAAAATTTTACATCTTGCAGTCAGAATGATGAGGGCTGTATGAAAACTTTTGTAATGAGAGAAAATGCAAAATGCTAGTAGCTTTTATTAGCATAAAATATTGAACTGGTGGATTTATGAACAGAATTTATGCTGAATGAATACGCTAAAGTTGGGGATCAATTGGGTCATCTCACCATTCCAGACACTCAAGGCCACTCATGTAGGCTGATTTGGGGAAAGCAAAGGGATCTCAATGAAACTGGAAAATTAATTGTGCTCCTTTTATGGGATCCTAACTTTGATCAAGATCATATAATTGGACAGACCCAAAAGAGACTCTTATTTCGGATTCATTCTATTCCCTCCATAGACATATGTAGTCATCAGGTATCTACACGGTTCCCTATATCCTTTGCCAAAAAGTTCGTGTTCTCTGAGCATTTTCCGTATCTTTAGTCATTATCATGGCTTTGAGCCAGAGTCTGAACACAAAGACAGGCATATAAATGGATCTAATACATGGTCTGAAAAATAACACATATGCTGCTAACCCTGTCCGCAAGACCAGAGGAAGAATGACTAAAAAAATAAAGCAGCTGCATATCAGAACAAATACCTGTGGGAAGATCACAGGGTTCAATTTGGACATTTTGCTCCACTGAGCTCAGAGAGGGAATGAACAGAAGCCAAGTTTTATAGATAGGCCTTTAGCTCATAATTCACTCACTGTCAAGATGATGGATGCTCATTTTATGATTTAATAAAAAGATAGACCTTACCTAAAAAGAAAATAATCAGGAGGAGGAAGACTCCACAGAGAAGTAATGCAGTCTTTCAGGGGCAATTCCCAGAGGCTCCAGGCTGTGGTTCCGCTCTGTCTCCAGGACACAGTGCAATCGGCCACAAATTTAGGACCCCAGGATCTCCATCTGTAAAATACAAGTCAAAATGGAATTGTTCCCACTGCAAAACTGCTAACTGAGTAATTAAAACTCAAATGGATTAAAAAAACAAAACAAACAAACCAAAAAAAAAAAAAACGCAGACAAAAGTGAAGAATAAAATACCTCTATGATATACAGCCTGGCTCAGGATGCTCTGTAATTACACACAGGGCTTTACAGTTATCCAAAGTTAGAGTTCAAATTAACTTCAGTTTTCCAGTATTTTCCCCAAAACATTAGTCGGATGCTATAAAGGAAAGTAAACACATTCGACTAAGTCAATCATGAAAATAAGAGTTGGTTTAAGTAGTTGGGGGTGGAAGGAAATGAAGAGAGGTCAATTGAGAATCAGAGAGGGTGAATGAAAAGCTGAACCATCGCGGACTCGCCTCTCTAATCCCTTTGTTAGGGAGTGACGTGCAGCTGCCGTGGCTAGGTCACTCCGAGAGCCTGCTGCACAGAGATGCCCAGTTCCCCCAGCCATGCCAAACAAGACATGGTCATGGTCATGGGAGTAAGGAAAGGTAGGAGAGACTGGACCACTGGTGAACATGAATAGCCCAACATAAAGGTTTCTGTCTAAATGGAATTTCTGAAGCCTAAAGATTTCAAAATTATGAACGAGTCTGCGAGGCACCTCTTCTGTGGAGGAGGGTTTTGGGATTGTTGAGGAGATCCAGAAAAATGAACTTGACACGGAAACCTTCCCTTGCGCTTGGTAGATTTCTATGCTGTGGGAAACTACAGCGATTTACTTGATGCCAGACAACTGGTTGCTCACAGAATAAGGCAACTGGTTTGAACAGTAGTTTTCCCAACAGAAATTTATTTCTATAAACTCCTCTTAGGATCCTGAGAAACATATTTTAAGGAGAAGGAAAATGATGGATAAAAGTATGGAAAAAGGTAATTGAACACACTTAAAATATGTCACAAACACATTATTGAGTTTTGACCATCATTTCGTAGGCAGGCTATTAAAATGTGAATTATGCCCCAATTAAAATATATCACAAACATTTTGTTGAGTTTTCACCCTGAAATACTCATGCTATTTTACTTTTAAAATATTCGCTATATCCATACAATTTAAATTATTTCTTATGCTGAGTTCAATTAGTTATGAATATTATCATACTTAAAGTTTTATTTTCAAGCTCTTTTGGGCATCAAAGTGGTCCACTGAAACCGTATAACCCAGGAGAGGTGAGTGGCCTCGATGTCAGGTGAAGTCTAGGTTCCTGGGGAAACCATTTGATCTCTGGGCTGTTTCTTTACCAACAAAATGAAGCTATGAGTTCTTGATGAGTAGAGAATAGTGTCCCAGCTCTGCTAATCTATATTCGAGGTTCTAGTGTTGATTCTGTGACCACTTCATCGTAAAACTTTGCACACATTCTTACCTACTCTGAATTCTTCTTTTGTTTAATACTTAGGACAACATTTTCTTCACTCACCACGCTAAGTGGCCACTGAATGACATCAAAACTGTGAAATATTGAAATTGATTATCACTATAATATGCCAACTACCTGACACTTTAACAAGGCACCATACTAAATCCATTGTTGTCACTTTTAATAATAACAATTCTCTAGAAAGGTAGAAGTGATCTCACACATTACTATAAAGGAAAGCCAGTTTCCAGATTTAAGATGATTTTCCTGGTGAGTAGCAGACTCAGGACTTGAACCCAGGTCAGCCTGACTTCGAAGTCTGGGATCTTCCACTTACATAAACCAGTGACCAGGTCAAGGAGTGATTATTTTGCCCAATGGCACAAACCTAGCTGTTTGATTGCTTCAAATTATTATTAGAAAAATGGTAATAGTAATCAATTGCCTGAATGTCTCTGTAGTGAAAACTTCTAGGGTCAAATCTGACGAATTTGAACTAATTAGGGGAGGTAATTGAAAAATGTATATAAATAATACAGACAACTAGGTTACATTGAGTGCCAAGCATTGTTCCCCATACATTATCTCATGTTATCCTCAGGACAGTCCTACCAGCTAGGCATTGTTAGCCCAATCTTGCAAACGAGTAAGCCAATGCTTTTAAAGGTTAGATACATTGTCCAAAATCACTTTGTAAGTGGCAGAAGCCTGATCCCAAATCCCAGTCAGCCTAACTCTGTAGCCCATTCTCTCCACGGCCACTCTCGTTCTGTGCGTGTAATAGTTTGCGATTCTATGTGAATAAGTTTACTGTTTAGGACAAAAAGTTCTAAGCTGCTCCCACCATCTCTCTCTTTTCCTTGAGTCCCGTGGTCCAACCTTCCCACTTTGGTCCTCCAGGACACCAAACAAGGCTTCTGGTCACCCCTGGTACCACAGTTCACAGCCCTTCCTTCCTACTAGATTGGCCCAATTCTATCCCTGTTCCAAACATGTATATTGATCTTTTCTGCTCTTCTTCCCCCAAATCTTTGCCTCAATCGCTATAGTTTTGCTCTCTTCTTTCCCCTTTTTGCATGTGAGAGAGAAGAAAAGAGCACTCTGAGAAAGTTATATATGAGAAGGCAGACAATTTGTGCATGCACAGTTGTCTGTTGCACCATGCAACAGGACATGAAAATACATCTTGAGTTATTTGCCGGTCACTGGATCTTGTTAAGAAGTAATTAGCAATAATAATTCATTGTTTGGGTCTCTTTGTAGTAAGCAAAATTCTTTGGAATCTGGAGAATTCAGACTAATTGGGGGAGGTAACTGAAAAGTGTATTAGAATATAGTTCTAAATATAGTTTCATTATTTTTACACAAATAGAGTAATTCTTAATGAATTTTGTTATAATGAATGAATAAGAACATTTGCAATCAGTCTGTGGTTGTTGAAAAAAAAAAAAAAAGATGAGTATATCAAGAACACTTGGCTTAACCTGAAAAATCTTGTCTTTGAATAAAATAAAAAGCCCTCGGCCAGGTGCTGTGGTTCACGCTTGTAATCCCAGCACTTTGGGAGGCTGAGGTGGGCGGATCATGAGGTCAGGATTTCGAGACCAGCCTGACCAACACAGTGAAACCCCGTCTCTATTAAAATACAAAAATTAGCTGGACATGGTGGTGTGTGCCTGTTATCCCAGCTACTTAGGAGGCTGAGGCAGGAGAATTGCTTGAACCTGGGAGGCCAAGTTTGCAGTGAGCTGAGATCGTGCCATTGCACTCCAGCCTGGGCAATAGAGTGAGACTCCTATTCAAAAAATAAATAAATAAAATAAAATAAAAAATAAAAAGGTCTCTGAAATATTTTGGATATTGCTACCCAGTTTGTAAGATTTTGGAAGAGAGGGCTTATTTCATAAACATGAACTTCAAATCAGTTGAATTCCAAATTATTTAAAAATTAAAATACTTTGGAAAAATAGGAATATGAAAACCACTGAGTCTGAATGAACACAATTTTCCTGTTTGACTACTGCAAATTACTACAGTAGCAGAATTATAGAAAACGTTCTGTGATTCAAAGTGACACATTAAATTATCAGAGTTATCCTGTGACAGCACAGTATTTGTGAGTAAAGCGATTGTGAAACCCACCCCTTTTTGCAACAGACTTTCTCCTACTGGTCCCCTGGCAACCAGTTAGATTTTCTCATTTGAGAAATTCAACCTGGCTGCATACAATAGATAGAAATGCAAGAAAGTAAGGTGCAATTTCATCAGCTGTGAAACAGTTGATGATATTCAGAGTTAAATAAATACTACTTGAAGGACATGAACAGACAATTCCCAAAAGAAGAGAGACAAATGGCCAAAAAAACATAAAAGAAATGCTCAACATCACTAACTATCAGGGAAATGCAAACTAAAACCACAATGAGCTACCACCTTACTCCTGCAAGAATGGCTAGGCTATAATTAAAAAATCAAAAAATAATAGATGTTGGCATGAATGTGGTAAAAAGGAAACACTTTTATGCTGCTAGTGGGAATGTAAACTAGTACAACTACTATGGAAAACAGTGTGTAGATTCCCTAAAGAACTAAAAGTAGATCTATCAATCAATCCAGCAATCCTACTACTAGGCATCTACCCAAAATGAAAAACAAAACAAAACAAAACAAAAAAACAAAAATAAAAACAAAAAAACTTGCATGTACATGTTGATAGCAGCACAATTCACAATTGCAGAGATGTGGAACCACCAGAAGTGCCCATCAACTAGTGAGTGGATTAAGAAAATGTGGAATACCTATACCATGGAATACTAATCAGCCATAAATAAGAACAAAATAATGGCATTTGCAGCAACCTGGTTGGAATTGGAGACCATTATTCCAAGTGAAGTAACTCAGGAATGGAAAACCAAATAGCATATGCTCTCACTTATAACTTGGGAGCTAAGCAATGAGGATGCAAAGGCATAAGAATGATATAATGAACTTTGGGGACTCAAGAGGAAGGGTGTGACGGGGGTGAGGGATGAAAGACTACACACTGGGTACAGTGTTCACTGCTTGAGTGACAGGTGCACCAAAATCTCAGAAATCACCACTAACAAACTTATCCATGTAACCGAAAACCACCTGTACCCTCAAAACTACCAAAATAAAATAAAATAAAATAAAATACTATTTGAAGGGTATAAAAGAGAGGGGTTTGGGTTAATTTTGTCCATATTAAATAATGCATTTAATTTCTAGTTATTGCTGATTTAACGTGAAGCAAGGGTAACATCTGAAGTTGGATGGAGCAGAGGTCCCTGTCAGAGCATCTGGTGGGCCCACCGGGAGTCTGAGGAGACCTGGAACAGCAGGAGCAATTCTGGCAAGGAAGGAGAGAGGCAAGGTCTCTGGATTGTTCTAAAAGTGCCTCTGCGGTTAGAGGAGGGGGCAATCTGAGTAAAGCGTGTGACCTGAGACTTGGAACTGACCCAGGCCCAGCCCTGGACAACCTATGCCTGAGCCCTGTGGAGAGAGGAGACTGAGAATGAATTGGAAAGAACCACAAGTGACTGTGGCCCTGACTAGAAGTTGCTAGTTACCAGCAGTAAGGAGAACTAGGCGGTAAGATCATTGAGGGTAATCGCCACAAATCTGCTCATCTCACCTCCTTCTGTGGCTCTTCACCTTCCTGAGAATAATATCCACAGCCCCGAGAGCCCCATGAGATTGTTCACTACAGTCTGCATCAGCTGCTTGCCTCTTGGTTTCTTTTCGCAGCCTCATCTCCTATCACAGCCCCCATGGGGATTCAATGCCCAACTCATGGCTGAACTACTGGCAGTTGCTTATTCAACTATGTTCTCTCATGACTCCAGGTTTGTGGTTTGTGACACCCTCTGTCTGGAATGTCCAATATCTGCCTGAAAAATCACCTACACTGCCTGCAAGATACCAGGGCAGCACTCTTTCTTCTGTGAAAACCATAGCAAACTCCTCCTTGCTAAAGTATGGCATGAAGTAGTGGCTAAGAGTGTGCACTCCAGATGAGAGGGTCAGGGTTTGAGTTTAGACATTCCCCTCACTCAGGCGAACTTCTGTTTCTTACAATCAAGGACTTTGGTGCAAACAGAGTCTCCATCCTATTCTTTCTAACCTTCCTATTCAAATCACCACTTTCTGTATCAGTTAACCTCTCAAAGACTCTGTTTCCTCACGTATAAAATGGAAATGATAACAATGGTAATAAAAATACACACATGCCATTTAGTTGTCGTAATAAAATAAATATCTGTGAACCATACAGTAACCTCCCTGGTACACAGTAAAGGCTCAATAAATGCTAAGAATATTTTCATGTATCTCTTATTATAGCATATCTTATGTCACTGAAATACTTGTTCACTTTCTACCTTCTCCACTAGAATCCGAACTCTTTTGGGGAGGACCTGTGCCTTACTCATTTTGTGTTCCTCACACCAGAAATAATATTTGTCACATAGTTCAGTTTGGTCATTTATTTAATAAGAACTCACCGAATGGCTGATCTGTGACAGACATTAAGAATACAAAGCATGGCAGATGTATGAATGAATGGGGTCAGGAAAATAGTATATAAGTAACTCCAATTATTACATAAAGACAGTGTTTATATTATGTAAGATGAGCCTTATTAGTTAAAATTATAAGTAGAGCAACATTTCAATTAAAATATACTCACATTGGCAATAAAAGCAGCTGTGTGTGTGTGTGTGTGTGTGTGTCTGTGTGTGTGTGTTTACTTTGCAGTCTGGCCCCATTCTACAGTATCTTTATCATTAAGGTTTTAATTCAACAAAATCAAACCTCAAGGTACTAAAGAACTCCAAGAGATTATCTGGTCTTCATTAAAAAGTTCAGGCATCAGAGGCCACACATTTTCCCCCAGACAACCAATTTCCAGAATGCTGTTTCTCTTTGCTGCCTCTCACTTACCCTCAGTGCCCATTTGAACACACAGGAGGCCCATGGAGGGCGAGCAGTGCTCGAGCTGGGGTGAATCCTCAATTTGTAGACAAGGCATGGCATCCAACAGCCAGAGGAAGCTGTGTACTTGAATAAATCTGATGGTGCTTTCTCATGCTCATCAATCTTTCCACCGTGTTTGGTACAGTTAAAAAGCCAGTTGGATTTCCACAACTATTCAAATCACCACTTGTGCCCCAGGATATCGCATGGCACAGAAATGACATCAGACCTACAAGATATACATTGTGTTCCTCAATGTCCGATGTTAATTGCATTAGTCTGTTCTCATACTGCTATAAAGACATACACGAGACTGGGTAATTTATGAAGGAAAGAGATTTAATTGACTCACAGTTCTGCAGGGCTAGAGAAGCCTCAGGAAACTTACAATTATGGCAGAAGGGGAAGCAAGCCCTTCCTTCTTCACATGGTGGCAGCAAGAAGAAGTGCCGAGCAAAATGGGGGAAAACCCCTTATAAAAACATCAGATCTTGTGATAAATCACTCACTATTACTGGAACAGCATGAGGGTAACTGTCCCCCCGTGATTCAATTACCTCCCACTGCTCCCTCCTACGACATGTGGGGATTATGAGAACTATAATTCAAGATGAGATTTGGGTGGGACACAACCAAACCATATCGCTAGTTACATAAAGGTATACTTTTACCGAGTTGGATTTTAAGAGTATACAACGCTAGAAATTATGATAATATATGAACCATGCTTCCAACAGTTTTACGAGGTTTACAGTAATCTTTTTTTGTTTGTTAGATAGGGTCTTACTCTATCACCCAGGCTGGACTGCAGTGATGCAATCACACAGCTCACTGCAAGCTCAAACTCCTGGGCTCAAGTGATCCTCCCACTCAGCCTCCTGAGTGATCGAGACTACAGGCTTGTGCCAACATGCCCAGTTATTTTTTTTTTTTTAATTTTTAGTAGAGACGGGGCCTTGCTGTGTTGTCTAGTCTGGTCTCAAATTCCTGGACTCAAGTGATCCTCTTGCCTTGGCCTCCCAAAGTGCTGGGATCACTTGGGAGGGATCACTACAGTAACCTTAATAAATCAATAGAGGGCACATGAAGTTTTTATTAGTCAGAGTGTTCTAATACATTTCCCCCTCTATGCTGAATATTGCGGGGAGAGTCCACCATTCAGAACTCCTTTGCATTATTGGGAAATTCTCTGCCATGTCAGAGAATCTATCCCTTTATCCCTTAATCTAAGTGGAAAGGGTAAGACCCTTCTCAGATGTTTCCCTCCCGCTTCCGCATCTCTGCACCATCCCTGGCCACCAGTGTCCAGGTGGGTAACGTGGGCTCTACTCTAAACCCTGAGGGAAGGACTCAAGATGATGAGAAGGGTAGAAGTAGCCATGGCAGCAGTGTGGGAGTGGCTTGTGGCAAGAGATGACAGTGGTGGTGCCCTGACCACATTGCTCCTGCTCCTTAATTGTCAGTGCCTACTTGGGGCTGCCAGGGTCTAACACTGCCTCCAGCTACTCAAGAGTCAGTGAGTTCTCTGTCTCCTATTCCAGGTCCTGATTCTTGCAATGAGGCACCCTCCCTGGGGCAAACACATAGGTTTCACCCTGTTCTTTTGAATCTTTCTAATTCAAATCAACCAACAGACTAAACAAAGCAACTACCACCAAATATACATACAACCATGCAACCCACTTTATTTGTATTCTCGTTTTAAAAGGCAGTGCAGTTGTTTTCTTATAAATTATGTAACAGTGCCCAGAAGAAAAGCAGAAAAACAAAAAAAACTATATATGGCTATTTTTAGTGATAGTTATTTTCAGAAATATTAATATAAAGCTATCCCAATGATAGAGATCTAGTCTGAATATTTGAATACGTATCTAAATATGCTGTCTGTTGTGCTGTAACTTTTACAATGCCCTCTTTCTCTCTTGAAATATTTCTAAATGAAGAACCACAGTCAAACATTAAATCTGGAATGTACACTCAGCTTTGAATTGTTTTTAAATCAGTAACCATGCTCAATACCAATCACGCTTGTGTTTTTGCGCACAGAATCAAAGTATTTTCAACGCAATGCCAAGGTCTTCTGGTTATGCGAATTCTCCATTGAGCCATAGAATCAGCAAGACCTTTGGTAAGTGCCCAGTTTCCCCAACTAATTCTCCCCTGTTGTTCAGAATGAAATTCAGAATATAGTGTCATGGAAATTGAACTGGCCTTTTTAACTGTATCAAACATGGTGAAAAGATTGGTGAGCATGAGAAAACACCAAAAGATTTGTCCAGGTACACAGTGTCCTCTGGCCGTTGGCCCGTGTGCCTTGTCTGCAAATTGAGGAATCACCCCAGGTCGGGCACTGCTCACTCTCCATTGGTCTCCCATGTATTCAAATTAGCATTGAGAGCAAGGGAGAGGCAGGAATGAGAAATGGCGTCCTGGAAATTTGTTCTTTGGGGGGAGTGCATGGCCACTGATGACTGATGACTGAAGATTTGGATGCAGATCGGACAATCTCTTCGGGTTCTTTTCTGCATCGAGGTTTGATTTTATTGAGTTAAAATCTTAACAATAAAGATATTTTAGGATGGGGCCAGACTGCAAAGTACATAAAAGTCAGGAAGGAGATCACAAAGAAATAAACACACCAAGGAAAGGATATTTGTTTGAAGATTTTGCTAAGGTTAAGCCTTTTTTCTTCTCCTTCTTCTTCCTTCTTCTTCCTTCTTCTCCTTCTTCTCCTTCTTCTTCTTCAAAATATAAATGAATTTACTAATGTTTGAAAGCAAAGGAGAAAGAGCCAAATGGAGGGTAAAATTGAAAATAGTTGAGAGGATGTTCCTGGGGAGTTGGTATAAATGGGATCCAGAGAACAGGGAGATAGATTGGCTTTGGGAAAAAAAAAAAAAAGGAAGCCCCCTTTTCCACACCTCCTGGCTTCAGGGAGCCATGAACAAAACCAACGTCCCCTGGAGAAATCACTTCAGGTATGGGCATGGCTCTGCCCTTCTTGCAACCTCCACCATTCCCTACACCTCCCATATAACTGAATTGGCACTGAGAGGGAGACACAAATAAGAAAGGGAAACAGGGCCCCAGAAATAGGTTCTTTGAAACAATACACAGGGCCCTGATGCCTGAAGCCTTTAATTCCCTCCATGAATAGAAGGCTACCAAAATGCTGTCAGTCAAAGGCCAGGTCTGTTACATCTCTCTATCTAGAATTAGATGTAAAGTATATGTTTCAATACCAAGGAATAAAATGACTTGTCATGGTAGAGAAGGTTTCACATAGAAAATTTTATCCTGAAACCTTCCAGCTTGAGCTTCTTCCTATAGCTACCTACCACAAATTATTTTTGTAATAAAAATAAGCTCCCAGAACAAACTAATTACATGGGAGAACAATTTACATTTCACTGCAGTTTTCACAATACATATTTTTCCCATCAAATATGAGTTAGCCAAAGTAATTAGGAAAAATGATTAGCAAAGCTCTTTATTGAATATGGACCCAAGCAATTAAAAAAAATAAAGCATTTCTTTTCATAGTGGCCTTAAACTCTATTTTCTTTTAAGCGGGCATCAATTTTCCCTTCAATGATACTTTTTTGGGGGGACATGTGATAATGTGGGAGGTTGTAACTCTTCTCCTGAAAATAATACTAAGTTCTTTTACACTTCTTTCATGGTAGAACTTGCTGCAAGTTCGTAGGAATCATGAAATGTGGCTGCTTCTTCCTTAAAGAACACTAGAAGCACAAACTGTTGAAATCCCAGTACAAATATTTCATAGAAGAGACTTGGGAATCACCTTTGAAACAGGTTAGACCAGGAAGCTGTACTGTTTTTCAATTCTCAAGTCATCCTGGGTTTCTAAGAAGTAACAGTGAGTTTTGAAGGCGTTTGTATCTCCTCTTTATGCCTCTACATTTTAAAATACCGGGGATGCTCAAGAGTAAATAAGAATAAAAACCATGTGACTGAAATCACATTTTCCCCTGTGAGCCAGTTAAGCATTGTTGGAAATTCCACAATACAAGGGTAAATTAGCATCTCTCTTCATTCTTTTGAACTGTGGGAATTCAGGCTTATAGAAAAATCTACTAAAAACAATAAAGATCAAAGTTAAAGTTCATTTTTACAAAAGGCTTTTAAAATACATTAAAATTTTATAGTTTTGTACACAAATTCAGATATGAATGGATTAGCATTAGTTCCAAATATTTCATGGTTGTTTTATGACTTACGATCTTCATGGAAAATGCAGTTTTCAAGTACTTTGGTATGGCAGTTAGCAGTTCCAAGTGAACCAGTGGATGTTTTTCTCTCACCATTCCTTCAGCAAACATTTACTGTAGGGCTACCGTGTGCCAGGCACTGTGACAGGTGTTGGATACACATTAAAAAAGAAAATAACAGCCTGGTGTCTGCTATTGTGTTTGCTGTCTAGGGAAGAAAAACCCACCACAAGGAATTACCAGCCCAATGCTTCCCTTTCTGCATGGAGAAATTGTCTCCTTTTATATCAAAAATCCATTTTGTCCTTATGGTTCCCAAATGCTATACCTTCCCTGTCAATGCGAGGCAAGAAGGGGCATAAGCACAACTACAATAACTTGATTTTCATGGTTCCTGCTTCCTGAACAGCATAAAGGCAAGATGCTTTCTGAATATCTTTGAAATGACTGCATTTGCTTTGTTTAAGGGCAAAAATGGCTGAATAATGGTCTTGGTGCTTCTAGGCATAAGCAGAGGCTAGAAGTGGGCAGAAAAGGGAGGCGGGGGCAGCTTCTCTATGAAACAAGACACATACGTCTTTGCGATGGGCTCGCACCAGCATTTCAATCCCAGTCCGAATCTGCAAAGCATATTTCCATCATCTGTGACATTCATCACGGTACCCCAGTGAGAGGGTCCGTTTCATGGCTTGCATTTTACTCAAGAGAAATAAGAAACAAGAGGTGAACCGGCTTTCCCAAAGTCAATAATAGACTGGGGACCAGGATTCAGAGTTTGTAAATCCCTGTCTTGTGCTGAGCATGTTCAAACATACGCTTAACCTTGCCAAAAAATAAGGGCTTCATTTTTACTGTTTAACTAATTAGAATCAAGACACATCAGGCAGCCAGGCAGCACCTGGTTCATAACACAGTGACATTATTTTATTGCTGTTTCCATCTAAAAACTTAATGTGCTTCCAAACTTCTCAATGCTTTTGTGAGACTGTCCCTGGATTGCCGCTTCAACCTGTATCTATTCCCAGGTATCTTACATTTGCAAAATTGACCTGAGAAAATATTACTTAGGAAATAATGAAAACTCCAGGAGAAAGGAAAAAATGCTCTCTTAATAATGAGGAAGCTATTTACTCTAATTTAACCTAATTTTGTTATATATAGACACAACACACACATACACAGACACACACACACACACACGCACACACGCCATAATCGGCTGTAATGGAATTGATAAAGTAGGAAATTTGCTTGAGGGGTTTTTACCCCAAATTTTACAATTATGAGCATGCCAGGTTTCCCGAGCAGTGATTTTTCCAGAAAGGATTCTATTGTGCTTCTTTTTCCCATTTACCAATTTGATTAGCTTTTTTCCTAAAAGCTAAGAGCAGCAGTCTAAGTACTCCAGAGCATAAGGGACTTGCTCTTCTGTTATTTTGTAGGATCTTCCAGGAGACCATGATCTCCCCGAGGGCCGGAGCCACCCCTGCACCCCTAGTTCCCAGGGCAATGCTTGGCACACGGCAAGCACTAAACGAAAATGAATCTGAGTGTGAATCTGTTCTCTGCTATTACCATGCTGCTCATGGCTTCTTTTAAATTTTAATAACATGGATTGGAGGCAACACTTTAAAAGACATGGAAAAGCAAGTTTTTCTTTTATTTTACAGCTCAGGATAAGGGTATTACATAATTGTAAATAATGCATTCATATTTCAGATCTTGAAACCAGTGAAAAACAGCCGTTTCAGACAATAAAATAAATGATGACATGCTCCCAGCAAAACTGAATCCTGTATTGGTTATGAAGAGAAAATCCAACCTACGCTTAACAATGCTTCCAGATTCACTAAAAGTTTCTACAGTTTTAAAGTTTGAAATGTTGCCTAAGGGTTTTAATGAAGCTCCGATTCAAGGACAGAAAAGGTTGTACGGTTCGGATTTGACTTTGGTCAAGATGAAATGGTTTGTGCACACAGCTTCCTACTGCCCCCTGGTGGGGTGATGCTGAACTATGCTCAGAAACCTTCCATCAACCTTAGGGTCCATCTCAAACATGATCTTGGCTTCCACAGTGACACCTTCAAGAAAGGCTGCTGAGTTTAAAGTTAAAATTCTCCTTGACTTTCTGTCCCATTTCTCCAAAACTTGACCTGGGTGGTAGAATGAAAGGGAAACTGCTTAAAAGGGGGATGTTAGGACTCCATCCAGAGAACCCAACAACCTCGATAGTCCCATGGATAAAGTGGTGTCGGGCTGCGGGACTGTCCTGGGACCTAAAATCAGCACGAAGGAGATTTCCTCTACATCAGATGTCCCTGGTCCTCAGCTACCTAACCCCCAACCTTCAAACTCCCACATATCCACACCCCAACCCAAGTGTAATATGCCAACTAAAAGATCATTGAGGTCATTTTCAGCTTCGATAGTCATCAATTTGTGGCTTAGAAACCAAGAAAGGCTTGTCAATGTGAGGGTGTTTCTAAACCAGGTCAGGAACACACCACAGTCATGACCAGGTTAGACCAAAGATGACTCTACATAACTCAGATTCTCCTCTTTCCCTCTAGGGATCCCCAAATCTGCTCACGAGCTAGAGTAGTCACTAGGCCTTGGCACTTGCTCCCACCCATTGCATCAGGAGAAGTGGGAAGGCCCGCAACCTCAGGACCGTTTCTCTGTTCTCCTGAATGTTTAGGAGCCTGAACTGAGACTTAGACACACTTAGAAGACTCATCCCAATTCAGCATCTCTTACAAAAGGTGGACTATAGGCTAGGCGTAGTTGCTCATGCCTGTAATCCCAGCACTTTGGGAGGCTGAGGCACGTGGATTACTTGAGGTCTTGAGTTCAAGACCAGCCTGGCCAACACGGTGAAACCCCGTCTTCACTAAAAATACAAATGTATTTTTGATGAAAGTACAAAAATTGACTGGACGTTGTGGCATGCACTTGTAATCCCAGCTACTTGGGAGGCTGAGGTAGGAGAATCCCTTGAACCCAGGAGGCAAAGGTTACAGTGAGCTGAGATTGTGCCACTGAACTCCAGCCTAGGGGACAGAGTGAGACTCTGTCTCAAACAACAACAACAACAACAACAACAACAAAATAACAGAAAACACGAAAACAAAAACAAAAACAAAAACAAAAACAAAAACAAAAAGGGTGGACTACAGAGAGCCAAACTCTTGGACTCTGGGAAATCTGAAAGAGTTGGATAGTCTCCTAGATATCTTCCCTGGAGCGTCTGAAGGTATTGACTGCTCCTGGTTAGGATGAGGGGACTAAGCAATAGCCTAGAACAAGAGAGGAGAGAAGACCATGAAAGTCCATGAGACTTGCTATTTAGTCAACTTATACCAGTGGGGATAAAAAGGAAGCTATCAGGTGGGGCGCAGTGACTCACGCCTGTAGTCCAAGCACTTCGGAAGGCCGAGTCGGGGGGATCACTTGAGGTCAGGAGTTTGAGACCAGCCTGGTCAATATGGTGAAACCCCATTTCTACCAAAAATACAAAAATTAGCCAGGCGTGATGGCAGATGCCTGTAATCCCATGTACTTGGGAGGCTGAGGCAGGAGAATTGCTTGAATCCGAGAGGCAGAGGTTGCAACGAGCTGAGATCGTATCACTGCACTCAAGCCTGGGCAACAGAGTAAGACTCCATCTCAAGAAAAAAAAAAAAAAAAAGGAAGCTATCAGAGTACCTTTGTTCATGGGGAGAAGTGACTGCAAGTGGCTCATAAATGACATATAAGCGAAGAAGAATGAAGTAAAGCTGGCGGTGGTATCACTTATTCCATTGTCCCACAGTGTTGGTTCAGTTGATCTGGCTGGTTAGGGGAGTTTGGTCCTTCTTCCTCCTGCCACCCTCACACTCCATTTGTGTCCCTCCTAGAGTTGCAAGCTCAGTGGAGGAGGATAAATAGTGTGACTCTGTCACAACCCAGAAACTCTCCTGGTACATTTGTAGGGAACAACAGGGATACCAGCTTGACAGTGTTAGGGGCCCTGTGACAAATCAGGGCCTGACCTCAAAGGTTCCTTTTAGACCATTGGCTGGGATGTGTTCCTTCTTATCCCACCATGAGGGCTTCCAAAATAAAAAAGATGGCCCTATTTTGGCCTTTCTTGGTTGTCAAATAAACATATCGTGTAGAACACTTCTTATCCTGGGGGGTCTTCAACTTCAAATCAGGACATGAGCATATTCTAAATGGTTCCTTTCTGCTGCTTTGCCTTTGTCAGACTCCATTCCTCTCCTGATACACTTGGGTCTCATTCTTGGCTTTGAAAAGATGGCAATGGGGTAGGCAAGGATTGCATCTCCTTCTGGATCCATCACGTGGCACACGTATCTTTGCTTGAAGTTCAAGCCTCACCATTTCTATTTCTTGGCTACTCTGTGAGCTGCATTAACTTTTTAGTTTCTTCACTTAGTGAGTTTTTCCTTTTTGAATGGACTTCTGAATACATATTTGCCAAAGTAATTTCCACAATGAATTACCAATAAAAAGAAGACTTATAAATCTACATGGGTAGCAAAACCCAAAGCACGCTAGTTGTTTCAGTTTTGTGGTTTGGGGAGTATTCTTTTATGGTGTCGCAGAGTCAGAAAGGTAATTTTACCAGAGGAGAGCCCATAAAATGATGGGTTTTTGGGGCATCCAGGTAATCGTGTCATAATATTAATGGATTGCAAGACAATTTATGTTCTCTACTCTCCACTATGAAAAGTTGACTTACTCAGAGCCTTATAATGAGCAGGCTTGCTATAGTTAATGGGATAAAGTACTCAGCCTAGTAGTCAAACTCTCCTAAAACATACCCAACCAGCTACTTCCTATCATGAATCTCCCTGCCCCTAACAGATTATTGTCCTATCTGACACTGGGATATGTGGTGTTTATTACCAACTTAAAGTATGTGTGCATGTTATCACCTTCCCTAGAATGTTATTCCCTGTCTGCTTCATATAAGTATATCATATGTCATGGTTGTGATATACTGATATATACGTGAAATACAGATAGATAAGTTCTAGATATATGAATATCTAGATATAAAACCTATGTAGATATCTGAACATGTGAACATAGATCTAGAACCTATCCCATTTTATAGTCCAGTTCAAATCCAGGGTGGTGTATAGAGTTTACTCCCTTTTCTGAATCACAGCACTGAATATATTGCACTTGCAAGTACAGGATCCATGATCTCACTTCTTCATCCATCCATTTATTTCTTAATTAGAGAACAAGCTCCTTCAGGACCTTGGCTTGTACTTTTGTATTCCCACTAAGCACTGAACTCAGGGCTATGCATATCTGAGTGCTTAGCCAGTAGATGATGGGCTACATCAAAAAAGAACAGAGAAGCCAATGGAAACAGGATGGCAGGAAAACAGTGTCTCAGCACAAAACGGAACAATCATGCATACAACGCTAAAAACTGTTCAAGTGGCTGCGTGGGAGCAGGGCCTGAGCTGCATTTTGCTGCAGACCCACAGACTGGGTTTGCAAAGCATGGCTTTTAGCAGAGATTAGGAAAATACCCGACTAGTTTGATGACCCAATCAACTTGGATGCAGAATTTGACAATCCTGGCTCTAAACATCATTTAAGCAGAAGGGCACCATTTCACACTTGGCTTTGCATGTGTAGACAAAGTCACTTGTAACTCTGTAATTTCTAAGGGCAGGTTCCAAGTTATGCTGTCACTTTATCTCACTTGCCTGCAATTCCCTCACTCATAAAATGAAGGATTTGGCATATTAGGTTGTTCTCCAAGGTTCTTTCTACCTCTAGAATTCTATACTCTTATAACCCACTTTCTTCCTCTATACCCCTTTCCTCCCTCTCTAGCCATCAACCCCTAAGACAGTCAGTCAATTTATTTTTTAATTAGGACCCTTTGTAAAGATGTCATAGACCAGCAATTCAAAAATATTAAAGCACAGTTCCTTACGTTTTTATTTGCTCATGACTCTCCTCTTCCTATGGTAATTTAACATTTGTGCAAAGCTAGCGGTACTTTAAACAGATATGCCAACTTTGAAAAAAATCAGAAAAAAACAAAGTACATGCTTTCCTAAAATGTATTTTAGGAAATCTCTTTTTCTCTCCCAGCACCCAAAGATATGACTAATCATTAGAAGAGTGGAGGAGCACCCACAGAAACTGAATTAGGAGAAGGGTGTGGAATTTTTTGATTGAGCGTGAATAAAAATCCACCTCATTTTAAAAAGATTATTAACATTAATAATTCAATGGTGAAGGATACTACTTTGCTGAAAGAGATAAAAATGATTTTTAAGGCCTTCATGAAAAGAAGTAGAAAAGGGAAAGATTTAAGCAGAACTGACAAATAGCAAGATGAAAGTTGAAAATCCAATCCCTTAACTTGTGTGAGGCTTTTTCTAGCCCTTGCTTGGTTAGGATACATGTTGCATGACTTACCTTGGAGGTTAGAAGAGAATACATTTAATCAAATAGTTCTCTTCCTCTCTCTGCCTTATTTATAACCAATGAATTAATCCCAATGAAGATACTTTTGCAACATACCCAACTCCTTAGCTTTCATAAGCTTCATCAAATATGATGCCATAAAAACAGGGACACAGGATCAACTCTCTCCCACAGCCTGTACCCATGTCCTTCAAGTGGGATGCGTGAAAAAATTACTGTTTTTACGTGTCTACTTTGTGCTAGATCTGACCAAGGTACTTGCCATTCATTTCTTGGTTTAATCCTTGCTAAAGTCTTAGCAGGTAAGAACGGTCACTCCCCTTTTTTTTTTCTGACTAGAAAAGAGGCTCAAAAAGGTGAAGCAATGTGCAGTCACTTGTGTGTGCAGTAGAATTAGCCTACCATGAACCTAAACTCTTGTTTCCTTAGGTCTGTAGAACAAAGGGGATATAAATTACTTGTTAAATAACTTAGTTATTTGAAGGTAGTTCTGACATCAAATTTCTTTCTATGATATCACATAGTCTTCCTAAATAAAAATCCCAAATTAAATGTAATGGAGGTACAGGAACTGCTACCCCAAAACATGACACCTTGGAATATTGAGTATTTTAATCCGAAGGACATAAAGAAAACCACAGAAGCAGAAAAGTCTCTCTGATCTTCCGTCTTAAAGACTCTCATGTGACAGGTGACCCTCTCTATATTCAGAGGGAAGGAATGCTACCGAGAGGCCAGGAAGAATCTGAACACAGAGGCCTTGCTAAGTTCCCCCAGTTTATCACCATTAGATCATACCCTTTTGTCCAGTCATACTTCTCTATGACTATCCACTTCTTTATCAAAGCTAGCATAAAAAATACATAGTTTTACACATGTTGAGGTCTCCATTTCTTTATGAAGTATCCTGCATCACATAAAACTTACATTAAATACATTTGTGTGCTTTTTCTTTTATTCATTTGTCTTCTGTTATAGAAGCCTCCTCCATGTACCTAGGATGAGTGAGGAAAAGACATTTCTCCTCCTCCACAATGGTGAATGTTGCTTATTTCTGCAAAGCTGAGGTACAATATGTTTTGTTGTTGCAATCTGAAGTTTCTGTTCCAACTGTTGGAAGTTATGCTTCATATAACTTAGATTATGCTAATTTTTCCAGAGGAGTCAATGAAATAGAAAAATGTTCAGAAATTAAAATAAAAATTAATGAAAATTGTGCTTTTTAATTAATCACATCAGCAAATCGGTGTTTTATATCAAAGTATTACGTAATGAGATTCTAAATCATGTTGCCAAGAATTTCTGTGTAAAACATTTCCATATGGTAAGAGTCTGTAAAATTTTATAACACATTCACAAATCATTGTGACAAGGAACACTGGTGTTAATTTCTTAAAAGTCAATGTCATTTTCCCAATATCATTTTCTGATTTTATTTTATGGTGTCTTGCAACTTGAAAAACAAACCACATGCTTTCTTAGAATATCAAAAACAGATACATAATTATTAATGTAAGTAAACAGCCTGACACTGTATAGTTCTCATATACTTAGGGTGTGTTTTAATACATCTTAAAACCTAAAATGAAGCCTATATTATGACACTCATTTTATTTCTCTTGTACATCACATGGTTTGTATGCATTTTGCGTATTTATTTGTTTGTTTGGTCTTTCTCTGATGCTCCAACTACAAAGTAAGATGGTTCAGAAATACATAAACTCTCCAGTTATTCTAAGCAGAAAGAGATATAAATCATAGAATTCAATGATTAAAGAAATGTTGAAAGGGTGGGAGGGGAAAAAATGTAAATTTGCTACTAGCTTTAAGAGGGTCAGGAAATTTCAGAGACCCCAGGAAACTATTGGCTATAATTATACTTTTATGAATCTCTGAAACCAGTCATTATAGGAACGCCTTAAAGTGCTAAAAAAAATTCCACATCTGCTAAATCCCAGACGCCTGCCTGTGGAACAACAATCTGTCTTCTGCCTATCTTCTGAACTTTGTGAGAATGCTTCTTATTGGCAGAAATGAATCTGGAGCCCTCCTGGCAGAGCATTCTAGAAAATGGAGTTCTTAAGCTTCTAGCCCCCATGACAGATGGCAAGGGAGTGGGTACTGCTGGACAGCCTACAGACAATTTGTTGAAAGTTCTGAATGGGAAGGATCCACGCTGCTTTTTTAAAAAAAGATAAAGAAACACTTAAATATTTAAATATTTACAGTTTAAATTTCCATTGTGGTAAATATTGATAGAGAGAACCCACATAAACAAAAGCTCTCCTTGGTATCCTCAAAACATTTTAAGAGTGTAAAGTATTCTACGACTTAAAAGTTTGCAAACCACCTTTAAAATATTTTCAAGATAACAATAAGAGGTTTTGTGAACAGTTAAAAGTGTTTATTTACTAATTAATTCACTTTAAGAACAACAAGATGAGAGGAGTTGCGAAGATGTTGGTCAAAGGATACAGACTTGCAGCTAGGTAGGAATACATTCAAGTGATCTATTGCATAATGTAGTGACTGTAGTTAATAACAGTATATTGAATTCTTAACAATTGCTAAGAGAGTAGATTTTAAGGATTCTTACCACCCACACACACACGCACGCACACACACAAACACATACACACATATGTGAGGTAATGCATGCATTAATTTGATTTAGCCATTTCATGATGTATACTTTTTTCAAAACAAGTTGTACATGATAAGTATGTATTCAGAACAAGTTGTACATGATAAATATGTATAAGTTTTGTTAATTAAAGTGAATAAATAATAAAATTATTACACATGAACATAAGTACCATATTTTTAAATAAAAATGATGGCATTTCTTTAAAAAACAAAAACGAGTAAAAAGGTGGCTTTTTTGGGGGGGGGGCGGGGGACAGAGTCTCGCTCTGTCGCCCAGGCTGGAGCACTTGCAATGATGCAATCTTGTATCACTGCAATGTCCGTCTCCCAGGTTCACAGCATTCTCCTGCCTCAGCCTCCCGAGTAGCTGGGACTACAGGCACCTGCCAGCACTCCCGGCTAATTTTTTGGTAATTTTAGTAGAGACGGGGTTTCACCATGTTAGCCAGGATGGTCTCGATATCCTGACCTCATGATCCACCCACCTCGGTCTCCCAAAGTGTTGGGATTACAGGTGTGAGCCACCGTGCCTGGCCCTTTTTTACATTTTTGGAAACCTTTTTAACATCTGGCATAACAGATGATGGATTCACTCTGTGATCATGAAAGAATGGGCAATGCAAAGAACTTTTAAGTATTGTTGTGGAAATAGTTTGATCTGTAAAGACCCCCTGAAAATTTCTCAGGGGCACTCAGGGTCCCTAGACCACACTTTGTTAAACACTCTATTCATACATACCTAGTCACTAGCATTGAATCTGATGTATGACAGAATCACAGAAGGTATTTGTTGAGTGAATGAAGGAGTAAAAGGACACTACATTCATGTATTGTACACTGCACAATGCATGTAGGCAGCACTCTGTAGATAATTTCAAAGGAAGACTTTCTCTCACATTCATTCTCAGTCCTCATAATTTTGTTGCAGAAAGACAGGGATTAGCACAGGAAGCCACGTTTGTGATGTGACATGGAGTTGGCCTTCTGTATCCACAGGTTCCACATCTGTGGACTCAACCAACTGTGGATCAAAAAATACTCATAAAAAGAAACAACCAAAAATAGCAGTACAGTCATAAAAAAAAACGACTAAACCAATACAGTGTAATAACTATTTACATAGCATTTATATTGCATTAAATATTATGAGTAATCTAGAGATAATTTAAAGTATACAAGAGGACACACATAGGTTATATGCAAATACTACACCATTTTATATCAGAGACTTGAGCATCTGTGGATTTTGGTATTCACTGGGGGGTCCTGGAACCAATCCCCCACTGAAACTGAGGGACAATTGTAATTTGATTGAGGCCAGCCTAACACAAAATTGCAAATTGGATAAAGTTTGCGTTGAGTGTCTCCAATTCATGGTCATGGAGTCAGAGAATTCTTACTAGGAGGAATCTGAAAGGTCCCTGTCCCTCTAATATGCTTGAGGTACAGTTTTATGAATCCCTGATTTTTTCAAACTGGACAACATGTACTCCTGAGGGACTCTTGGTAGAGTGTGGAATATTCAAAGCCATGGAATGATCCTGGGATATCAACGTTACTTGAAGGCTTTGGGGATAACAATACGTTAAACAATTATATTAGAACAAAGATACACACTGAAATGCATTATAAATTGTTATTTGTCTCAATTCTTCTCCCCTTTCTGCCATGGGACTTGCAAGGCAGTAGAATAGCCAGAGCATAATTTCTGCATCCATTGATTTGGAATTTAGCCATGTGATGTGCTTTGCACAATAGAAGCGGGGCAGGAGTGACAGTGACCACCTTCTCTTCTAAGGCCTTATGAGAAGAAAGGAAGCCACTAGACCAAGGAGAATAAGGAAACATGCAGCAGACTTTAATCCAACCTCGACCTGGAGCCAAGGAAACCCAAAGAACCAAGAAAACCATATACTTGTTTTAGCCATTGAGATTTTGACTTTCCTTGTTATGCATCAAATATTGGCTAATACAGAAATCAGCACCTAGAAGTGGAGTGCCTTTGTAGTGCTTCTACTATGCAGCTACTATGCAGTTGACAGGAACTAAGGAAACCATTATAGAAGAATGGAAAAAATAGGGACCTATGTTACATAATTGTCAAGCCATTTGCTAAATCTGTCCTCTGTGGTAACTCAGAACATGAAAAAATATTCATAATAACTTGTGTCAGGTGAGAAGCTTTTGAGGCAAAAGGTTGACAAAATGAGTTAGTTCCTCTGGCAAAGTGTTACAAGAGTCAGACGAACTCCAAAAAGACCAGTGTGCAGATAGGTGAGAGTCCAGAAATTCTAGAGCATGTAGAGTTGACAAAATGAAAGTGTTTCTTATTAAATCAAAGATGCAGCCACAAAGACACTGTGTCAGGAAAAGATCTACTAAAGGACACTATCATTAATATACAACCTCAAGACAAACATGAAACCAAGACTTTGGTATTAATACCCTTTTTAAGATGGCTGAAAGAATTAAAGTGACTCTAAGAGATTGAGGGGATTAGCTGGAAAGTGCCTCTATACAGATTGAGGATATGGTCTTCCAGAAGCCTGTTCAGCTCAAAGGACTTCTTTTAGTCTATAGAGAGCCATTTCCCAGAAGAATGGTAGCTGTGGCTTAGGCACATGAAACTGACTGGAATCAAATACATGGAAAACATTCAAAGTTTTTTTTTTTTTTTTTAATACTTCAAGTTCTAGGAGACATGTGCTGAACGTGCAGGTTTTTTACATAGGTACAGATGTGCCATGGTGGTTTGCTGCATCCATCAACCTGTCATCTAGGTATTAAGCCATGCATGCATTAGGTACTTGTCCTAATGCTCTCCCTCCCCTGGCCCCCCACCCCCTGACAGGCCGCAGTGTGTGATGTTTCCCTCCCTGTGTCCATGTGTTCTCATTGTTCAACTCCCACCTATGAGTGAAAACGTGTGGCATTTTGTTTTCTGTTCTTGTGTTAGTTTGCTGAGATTGATGGTTTCCAGCTTCATCATGTCCCTGCAAAGGACATGAACTCATCCTTTTTTCATGGCTGCATAGTATTCCATGGTGTATATGTGCCACATTTTCTTTATCCAGTCTATCATGAATGGGCATTTGGGTTGGTTCCAAGTTTTTGCTATTGTAAATAGTGCTGCAATAAACATACTTGTGCATGTGTCTTGATACCATTTGACCCAGCAATCCCATTAATGGGTATAAACCCAAAGGATTATAAATCAAAGTTTTTGAGATAGTTATATTGGCAAGGTACTGCCAGCTTTAAATGAAAGAGACTGGCTGGCTGTAAAAAGACCTAAAGGAAACCAACAGTATAAAGGCAGGAATAGACAGAGATAGCTTCTCAGTCACCAGGAAGGACATATTCACCAGTGCCCTCTTAAGATGCAGCCATGAAAGAGGATGGAAAAGGAAGCTTCTCCTGCAGGGTGGAGTAAAGAGCCACGGAGAACAGTGTAGCAGGAGCTGCTTTCTGGGGATTAGAACTAGGTATAATCAAGGAATATTCTCTTACCTATGTCCTGGCAACTTTTGCCTAATGGATTTTGGAGCTGCAATGGACTAGTGACTGCTATGTACCTCCCAGTCTCAACCTTTTCAAATGGGAGTGTTATGGGTGTTTTAAAAATTTAATCTCTGCCTCTTCTACTATTATGTATTAGGTACACTGTGATGGGTGTGTGGGCATTGGGCATAAGCAGGTAACTTGTCTTTGTAGTTTGAAAGCCTCCATATTAAGAAGAGCAGCATCTGGACCTGATGTCAATCATGAGGTTCAGGACTTGGATCCTGTTCTTGGGATATGATGAAACTTTTTGGTGTCTTAGCATAGAGGTGATTGTATTCTGCATGTGGGTCATAGGGTGACTGATTGCAATCAAAAGGGAAGGTCACTGTCCACTAGTGACCTGGTTTGGATCTGTGTCCCTGCCCAAATCTCACTGAATTGTAATCCCCAATGTTGGAGGAGGGGCCTGGTGGGAGATGACTGGGTCATGGGGGTGGAATTCTCATGAATGGCTTAGCACCCTTGGTACTATATAATGAGTGAGTTCTCATGAGATCTGGTTGTTTAAAAGTGTGTAGCACCTTCCCTCTCTCTCTTCCTCCTGCTCCAGCCATGTAAGACGTGCCTGCTTCTCCTTTGCCTACTACCATGGTTGTAAGTTTCTTGAGGCTTCCCCAGAAGCAGAAGCCACTATGGTTCCTGTAAAGCCTGCGGAATCATGAGCCAATTAAACCTCTTTTCTTGATAAATTACCCAGCTTCAAGTCTAAGGTATTTCCTTGTAATAGTGTGAGAAGGAACTAAGACAATTGGATTACTTGTCTCAGTTTTTCACTTCCTTTGCTATGAGACTTTGCAGTACAGTAAAGCAAGCTGAATATGCATCCCATCCCACTGAAGTTGGATTTAGCTGTATGATGTACTTCAACCAACAGAAGGAGGGTAGAGGTGAGAGCTGCCTTAAGAGGATTGCCTGTTTCTGCTTGTTCTTCTTGCACACCTCTGATCTGCCATGCATAGAACATGCCCTGGATCACTGTTGGTCTTGGAAGAATGAGAAGACCTTCATTCTCATGTAGCAAACCTGAACCAAACCCAGCTGAGATCAAGGCTAGGCAATCCCAGCCAAGTCCACACAGCTATGGTCAACCCACAGACCCATGAGTGAGAAAAATAAACAGGATATCGTAAGCCCTGACATCTTTGAGGTTGTTTGCTACAAAGAAAAAACAGAGGCTAGGCGCGGTGGCTCACACCTGTAATCCCAGCACTTCGGGAGGCCAACAGGGGTGGATCACCTGAGATCAGGTGCTTGAGATCAGCCTAGCCAAAATGGTCAAACCCTGTCTCTACTAAAAATACAAAAATTAGCTGGGCGTCGTGGCAGGTGCCTGTAATCCCAGCTACTTGGGAGGCTAAGGCAGGAGAATCCTTTGAACCCAGGAGGTGGAGGTTGCAGTGAGCCAAGACTGCACCATAGAACTCCAGCCTGGGCAACAAAAGCCAAACTCCAGCCTCAAAAAAAAAAAAAAAAAAAAAAAAAAAGAGAGAGAGAGAGAACAGAGCAATACAGAGTGAAATACAAAGTTTCCACTCTTTTTAAAGATAAAACACAAGTCTTTAAGGAAATCTCACACTGGCTTTGGGTCTCTTGAGACTATACCTTCTGACTTTAGAGGCCACCAGTCACTTCCACTGCTGTCCAGGGACTCACTGAAAAATCACAGTGTTTAGTGAAGAGCCCCAGACTACAGTTAGGCAAACAGGGTGCTAATGCTGGTTCCACTAGTGATCATTAGTTGTATGACTCTGAGACCACCGCATAGATTCCGTGATACCCAGTTGCTTTCTTTATCAGTTGTAACTTGTTCTCTTCATAAGATTCACAGGATTATGGAAAGTAAAGGAAATGAAATAATGGATTTGAAAGCAATTTGCAAATAGCACTGCACTATGTCACTAGGGGCACTATTATTATGACAGAGTCACTACAAGACTTCCTGCAGCTTCTGCTTGAATGATTCCAGGCACATGGCTCACCACTATGAGAGCAGCCAGTTCCATTCTCAGCTTTTGGGAGGTTCCTTTTCCTCTCTATCTCTCATCTCTGCTGTGCTAGGCAGTGTTTAATGTCCCATCATTTTCTTTGGTTCGGTCCCATTAAAATTTTATCTGTCCTGGTCTCCTAAGGCCCTGGTGAACTCAGCTGTACTAATTTTCCCGAGACAGAAGTAGCTGAAAATGTTACTGATATATTTGCATTTTAACAGGAACGTTCATGAGCAAACCCAAGAAATGACTAATAGTGAAAAGTGGAGGCCCAAGCACAGTTCTCTTCTGTGTTAGGAGGCCAATAAAAGTCTCGTCAGAGTACAGATTGTCCACAAACAGGGCTGGTCTTGACGTGTGTAAAGGAAGTTATATATTTCCAGGGGAAAAATAGAGCCGACTCCAGGCTGAGTAACAAGCTCCTTTGTTCTGACCATAAAAAATTAATGTTGTAATCCTTACAGAAAATAAAAGAAACACATTTTTTAGCCTATTAAGTTATTGCCTGCTCTGAAAACGACCCTCACCTGCTTACAGATATGACAAAGACTTGCAGAGTCAAAATTAACCTCTGAATTAAAGGTCAATGGTAGCTTCTTTATGTTAAAAATACAGAAACTTCCCAATCTGCCTACGTTGAACAAAGACTGTGAGATAACGTTTTGGTTGATCAAATCTAGTGGATGCTTTCTAAAGAGGAAAACTATGGTTGTAATTCAGAGATGAAGTTGTTAAAATTTCAAAGCAGCTATTTCAGGAAAATATCCTTTAAAATGAAGATTTCTCTAAAGTACTATAATTTCAAATGAATACCTAAATTAAACAAAATTTCCTTACAATTTCATAAAGTACCAAAATAAATTGTATATAGATATTATTGATAAATATCTTCAACAGTTTCAAATCACTGCTACCTGAGTAAGCAGAAATGTTCTGTCTTTGTAAAGGCTCCGTTGACACCTTAACTAAAGTTTATCTCTACTTTGGTGTAAATACGGTTTTACTTTTAAACTTTAAGCAATGGTGAACAATTGACCACACATCTAAAGTTACTTGATGGACCTACTGCCTAATGTTGAGAAGACAAATGAACTCCATAGATTTCAGAGTAAAAATAGCAAAGGTAATCACACCCACAGACCTCTCTATTTCAAGACCCAAAAGGTATTAACCATAGGAAAAGGAGAATTGGAGGACATAGCTACAGGTGAGAAGTTTTAACAGATGTTAGACATGGAAAAAGGAAGTAGAGATGATAACAGATTGAGCTGAGTGGAATTGTGACCCAAGTCATAACGTGCCATCAAGGAGCAGCGGACTCGCCCGCAGAATCAATGAACACAAAGCTCTCAGAAACAGCAGGTATCAGGAACGTGAGGGGTTTACAAGCCAAATGAGGCCAAAGCAGGGGGCTGGCAGAAAGAGTAATTGGTTTTTCTGATGCCTTACAACATGGCTGTCTTCCTCCTTCTGTCATTCACCCGGCTCAAGATACCCTTTCCACACACAACCCGACGGACACTCTCCGGGTGATCCAAGGTCTCAAGGCACCAGACACCATGATTGTCAGTTAGAGTTGGGCTGATGCAGGGGATGAGTGAAGCCCTACATGTCGAAGGCTGGACTCCTCAGACACCTTCCTTAGTCCTGCTTCTGGAATGCTGACAGCAAGTGAAGTTGGACGTTTTCGCTCTGAGGAAACTTGAGACCTCAGAAAAACAGTCTCCAGATAATGACATCTGCCATTTGTTTGATCAGTCACCCTATCTCCTGACATTGAAACCTGTCAGCACACTCAACCCCTCCCACCATGAGCTCAGTCAAGCACGTTTGAGAGTGCCCCATTCTCGGGACAGACAGGCAAGGTCATTAGACATGGAGCGAAGTCTCCTGCCTAAAAGGGACAAAGCAAAACAAACACCAGGAGGAAAGGATCAGAAAGGAAAATGAGAAACTGCAGAGGACCAAGGAACACTTGAAATAGATACTTTCCTGCCATCAGAGAGGAAGAGGAAAATATATGGTATCACGAAATGAACAAAGGATGCTGTAAAAGAGAAGCAATCAGTGATAAATACTTTTTGAAAAACAAAATTAAAATAGCCCATCCTCAAGCTGGATGATAAAGTTTTAAAAATCTTCCAGAAAGAAAGAGTATCAGTGATTGAGGATCAAATGAACGAAATGAAGTGAGAAGAGAAACCAAAAGACAAAAGAAGAAAAAGAAATGAACAAAGCCTGCAAGAAGTATGGGATTATGTAAAAAGACCAAATCTACGTCTGATTG
>NW_012119932.1:2618830-2634141 GCF_000951035.1 Colobus angolensis palliatus
AAAAAAAAAAAAAAAAAAATCTTCCAGAAAGCAGAGCAAAAGATATGAGAAATAAGGAACAAAAATTAGAAAAAAAAGGAAAAGAAAATCAGCTGAAATCAACAAAGGAAGGTCCCAGTTTGAGAGCTTTGCATCTACAAATAGGTGAATTCATGGATTCAGAAGGGAGTGAGGGGAGAGAGTAATCTTGCAATTTGGCTTCCACACTACAGTATCAACTGGCAGAAGTCAGGAGAAGCCTGTGAGAGAGGCGGGGCAGAGAGGGACAAGCACACCTCACCTGTGAAGGGACAGGCAAGAGGGCTCCAAGTCCCTCTTGGGAAAACAACAACAGCAGAATTTGTTTTGTGTGATTTTCTGTATCTATGTTTTATTTTATAATAAAATGGTTTTTAAAAGTATCCTAAGTCAGAAAAAAAAGAATGGCACAAACAAAACTTTATTACAACATATAATTCCCTTAAGAAAGGCATGAAGAGGAAGAAATGAAGGAGACATGAAAAATGGGGTTTGTGCTTGAGGAATCCAACACTTCTCCACTTTAAAATATAAACTCTCCTAGAGCAGGAAGGAGCATAGCAGGATTTGAGCATTAGATCGTCCACTCAATGGGACTGGCTATGTCAACTTGGGCAGGTCAAGTCACCTCTTTGGCACACTGTGTTTGCACCTGCAATGTGACTTCTATGGTTCCACTTAAATCCTGAGTCTTTAAGTCTAAGGAATGTTGGGAAGAATGCATTTTAATTCCTCTTCTTCTATTTTCAGTGGCTCAAAGTGATTTGATATAATAGCAATTTAATCAAGACCTTTCGTCATTCATCTGAGACTTGTCTTTGAGGGGAAGATGCAGGTGAGTCTCAGTTGCAGTGTTCCTTACCTGATGATCCAGGTACCTGGGAACATGAGGCTCATTTACCACCCATGTGCCCAACTTACTTTGCTTCCCAGGTGACATGCAAGTAGAAATAATTCAAAGAAAGTACATTAAGGCCACTCGCTTTTCCATAACCAACAGAGCCACCGGAGAGAACATGGCAGGTGGAACACATTGGTTAGCCCAGTGGCCTCATAGGAAAGCTTTAAAACCTCTGGTAAGGGAAAAATTAAATGACTTATTGAAGTACAAGGAAAATACAACTTCTATTTATAGTTAATTTGTCTTTAGTTTGCACTCTGTATGTTTTAAAAGGCATGTCACATACTAGTACATATTTGTAGTGTAGCTCATGTACATTATATATATAAGATTTGTGTATAGGGCATTTTATATATATATAGTTTAAATATTATTGGTAACATTCAGAGTCTATTAATTCTACAACCAGTCCATTAACTTCCCGTAATGTTGTGCTTTAAAAGCAAACCCAGAAACTGACAGGAAAGGGACTGGGTCAAATGAAAGCGTGGCGTGAATTCAACATAAAATATTCACTGTACTTGAGGAATTCCACTCTAATTTAGGCTAATTTATCAGAACAACTTCAAGCCACTATCAGAAAAGACACCCATGCATTTTCCTTGTTTCCTAGTCACAGAAAATAATTATGTCTCGATCAGAAGAAAGAAAAAACCACCAATAAACCTGGAAACTTTTAGGAGGGTCTTCCTTCCTCGAGGAGGTCAGGTTGAAGATTCAAGAAGGGTGAGTTGAAGCTTCAGCTCTTCCAGCATAAAGACAGAACATGGAGAGCTTGCAGAATCTTGAGGAAGTCTCTGAATATTAAGCGTGGGTCTCAGGCTGAGGAAGTTACCATTCCTCATCCGAAATCACCACGATGATGATCATTGTCATTTTATGAGCAGAATGTGTCAACCGACTCCCTTATCAGTGCTGGAACAAACAGTTATTTTCAAGAAAATGTTTTAAAAATTGAGAGTGGAAGAGAAACTCAGTGGGAGTACTGTGATAACGGAATTCTATTCTACAATTACTAGCAGCTGCAAATTTTTCTGAAGGATAAGAAATAGGGGCTGTTATTCTTAAGGAGTAGCCTGTGTACATCTAATAACCCCAGACAAGGTCCCAAAGATAGTAACTGCTCCTGAAGCTCTCTTTTCAAATTAGAGGGCTGCTGAGTGAGCAATCTGAGCTGCTCCTCCTGGTCTATTTGGTCTCTTCCAAATTACCTGGCATCTGCATTAATTTAAAAGGGAAACATCATTGGGAGCACCTATTAATATAGAAAATAACATTAACTTTAAATTGTGGCCTCAGAGAGCTGGGCAATGAAATCTTTTACCGGTGCTCATTAATTTTTCATTTTATATAACACTAGTGAGGGCTTTAAAACATAAAGACAGAGTAGATTTTCTTTCCAACTGTTTTACTTTTTGGAAAGCTGGGATACCCTACTAAGTATCCATTAGTACCATTCCTTGTTTTTTCTCATTACTTTCCCCTTTCTTATTCCTAGCTTTCAAGTATGAAAGTGTGACAGAAAGAATATCAGATGAAATCAGCAAAGACTTCACTCTCATCTAACTCTGTCACTTATTAGCTGTATAACCTCAAGCAAGTCACCTAACCTCTCTGAAGTTTACTTTTTTCATCTATAACATGAAGGTAACGATATTTGCCCTCCCTTCCTCTCTAAGCAGGAAAATGAAAGTGTTTTAGAAACTTCAGGTTATAAATTTATGACATTCTAAGAAACTAAGCATGAAAGATGGCACTTAATTCATTAAAGAAGTTTGACAAAGTTTGAAATAACTTCAAGATGTGCTTTCCTTCTTAAAACCAAATCAAAATTCTTTTCAAATTTTGGGTCACCAATCATCCTTATGGAACCAAGAAGGATCTAATTCTAGAGACAACATTTTTTTTTAAGGATACTCATCATTCCATTTAAATGTAAAACATACATGAAAAAGATCTCCGTCAGCAGAAAGGCTCACAGACTAAAAGTCATAATCATCTTTAACTTTTCGCTATTATTCTGCTGAGAAAGAAAGTGGTGTCATATGGGGTTTTATTAGTTCTCCGACTGCAAATGACTTTGCTCCTCTGCTCCTTTAGAGCAAGTTAAATGCACACGCAGAGTCCTTATTTAAGCAAAGTAAAGTATATTTCATCTTAAAGCATCAAGAGTTTTCCCTTGACCTGGTCAATGTGAGATAGCATTGTCTTCAGTAGGACTTTATAGAAAACCTGTGTGCCTTTCCTCCCACCTGCCTATCAGCGGATATTGGCATTTGAGAATACAGAATGTCTTTGAAGACCAAAGCCTTTAGACTTCTTCCTTCCAAATTTCCTCCACATCTCCATTTTTCTAAATCTGTTCTAATAATTCTTTTCCCTGCAGTCTCTGCTGTACCTGGAGGACTGCAGAGAATATAGGAGGTACATATTAAATCTGTACTGGTTGAGTATTGAGGAATATCGTCTGTATACAAAACATTATGTGAGCCTGAGTCAAGAGGGAGAGTTTTGGCATAGGTGTGTATGTGTCATCTGCCTATAAATAGAAGATGTGCCTGTGGGTACACATTATCATATTTTAATATGCTTAAGTTGCTATGAACAAGTTAACAGTTGCAGTTTATTTGAGAATAGACCATTTATAATCTTATAGAGGAAGAATATGTCCAGCTAAGCTTCTGCTCAGTAAATTCCCATAGCTTAGGAATAGGAAGAAGGGCAGTCTGGAATGATGAAGAGAGATTTTCTAGTCCCAGTTTGGCCACAAGCTGCTTGGGTAACTGGATAAATTGCTTTATCTCCTTAAGATGCAACTCGATTCTTCATCAAAAAGTGAGAGGATAAAATCCACTGATCTGTGGGGTCCTATTTAGTTCTGACATTGAGCAATTCTTTATCAAAAAGTGAGAGGATGAAATCTGTTGCTCTGTGGGGTCTTATTTCATTTTGACATTGAGCTGGGAGTCTCTGAATTCATTCTGGATCTGTGGATGATGGGTCAAAAGATAGGCAAGGAGTGCTAACAAGAGCAGACCCTACATAGACTAGTGAGCTCCTAGAGTTGAATGGTAGCCCTGACAAGTCATCAAGAAAATGGATGCAATGGATCAAAAAGAGAATCGGGCATGGAATTGTAACAATCGCCGTGGAACTGTCTCTTTTTCTAGATAAATAATTCATGTCACATGGGGTCCATTGTAACATTTCCAAGTAGAAGGAAAGCAAAAAGAATAGACATCCGTTATTCTAGGAACACAAATATAATATGGAGGAGGTGTGTTGTTCTGTGGTAGTAGGCACCCGTGAGGCTCTGAGTATAATCAATGGTATCTCAAAGTTAGTATGGAATACTTGACCTTCACATTTTCTCCCATCAACACCATGTGACATGGGAAGTCCCTTCTACCCCGGTAAGTGCTTTGAAAGTGATTTGAGCTCCTCTTTTTGAGATCCTTGGACTCACTCATACAAGGAAGTTAAGGAAGCATTGGCCCGTGCATTTTAATCAGAACCAAGGAAATGTTTCATTATTTACCTTTTATTTTCAAAGAAAATTTGGTTTTTCTAATTTAGTTTGAAGGTTAGGAAGTAAAATTTGGAAGAAGCTCCTGCTGGACAGCAGGTTGAAATCTTAATTTCAGACACTAGCTTTTTATACATGTGTCCTGCCTGCCCGCCAGCCAAGCGTTTCCCTGAAACAAGATCTCACTTCCAGTCAGAAAGGAGTGTGGGGAGCCAGACAAGAGAGCCATGGAGCAGCAAAATCAGCTAGCAAACAAAGTTTGAGGGGCCAACTTCTCTTGATAAAAATAGTATCTGCCTCTGGGGCCAGTGACTTCCATGGTATTTCTAAATTGAAAATGTACATTTCCCATGTAAAAAGTAGGGACACTGACATACCATCTCCTTAGCTCTTTTCCTTATGTGTGTATCAGCTGTATAAATCACTGACCCAGGAAAGGCATGCTGTCTGCAATGTGCATTGAGTAATTAAACTAAAACTCTGAAATTAAATGCTAAAGAGAAAAAAATAGCACAGCTACACCCCGGGCTCATGAAAAAGAGACACAAATATTCCACGTTTGCATTATGGTCAAAGAGCAGATGCCTATCTATGGGAGGGAAAGATAATCCTTATGAGCATTCTTTCAAATTATAAAGTAGGGAGAAAGAAATAGCTTATACTGAGTTCCTACTTCATGGCTGGCATTGTACTCGGTGTTTCACATAAAAGTAGCAGCAATAGCGGTGGTCATAATGATGACAATAAACAACAAATGGTGCATACATTTTTCAGCATATAATATGAATTGGGCAGGCTCAATTAATTTTTTTATTTTTTGCAGAAGCGAGGTGTCACTATATTGCCCAGGCTGGTCTCAAGTTCCTGGGCACAAGTGATCCTCCCATCTCTGCCTCCCAAAATGCTGGGATTGCAGGTGTGAGCCACTGTGCTGGGCCCAGCCTTAATTTGATGTGCATATTATCTTACTTCATCCTTATAAACCCTTTTAAATTAATAACGGCATTTGTAGAAGAAAACAACTGAGGTTCAGAGGGGCTAGCTATTTGCCTAATATCACACAGTTGGAATAAAGGAAGAAACCAGGATTAAACCCAGAAGTGTGCTAATATAAAGCCCAGGTCCCTGGTCTCTTGAGGCTGTGTATTTTATAGTCATTAGCATCCTCATTCTATAGACAAACTGAAATTTAAAGAATTTTGTAATTTCTCCAAGGTTAGCCTCTTAGGAGTTGTTGAGCATAGACTTCAAACCCACTTTCTCACAACACACGCTTTCACTCTTTTGCCCAATAGTAAAACCTCCAACACGCAGCATGCTTGATGAGGTGCCTTATACCTAATGAGGTGCCTTACAGCTAAGAACTAGTCCTCTACATCTGTGTTTTTCAGTCTGGGTAGATGCACAGTCAACACAAATGCGTCTTTCTTTTGGTCAACAAATAAACCCAAACTGTATTCCAAAGCAGTCACATCCTTTACCATTTTCAACATTTTAAACATTGTTCATGTATTTGGGGGCTACTTGGTTAACATCTGATTCTAGGATTGTCCCAGAGAGTTGAACACGCAAGACTGGTCAGAAGGGGTTGCTTCATTTCCATCTAGAGGTGAAATGAGAGGGTTTTTTTTTTCAATTCATATTTTCTTTTCCTTGACCAGAAGTGGCCCTACAGGAAAAAAAAATTGCTGACAGACATGTGAAATCTGACCTGAGAGAAGCAAATAGGCATTCAACATGAACCACAGTTTCTCATCATTACCTCTGATTTCCGGTGATAAGGAATAACCTTTGCAGACGTGAACACGGTGCTTTTTCAAGTATATTCAACGAGATATGAATTTGCTAACTGGTCTTCCTTGATGTGGGTGAATAATGTCTTTTATCTGCACAAATCCATGTATTTGTTCCCTAATGTATGATGCTATTTTATAGAATTTCTGCACCATCCCTCTGGGAGGTTGGGAACCATTTCAGGAATGGATGGTAATCTATCTTTGCATTTTAGATTCAGGTAGATCCGATTCTGAATCCCAGCTCTACCATTTACAAATAGCATGGTTTTGGGGATACTACTTAATCTTTCTAGTCTCAGTTTCCTAATCTGTGAAACAGGTTGTTTTTAAAATTAAACACAATGATAGATGCAAGGCAGAATAAGTGCACAACAAATGGTAGCTACAATTATAATGATCAGGCTAAAATTCTTCAATAATTCTCTTTTCCCTCTTTAGAGCATTTTTTCCACTCCTAGGCTTAATTCTCTGTGTCTAAATAACAAGGATGCAGACAAAAACTTTAAATTCATCAGTATTAGCTGACAAAGTGATATCACAATTTTGAAGTGAAAGAGAAAAATATCAAAGACAGCCTTTCAAATGGAACCTTTTCTTTTCTAAAATTTTTTAAAATTTTACTTTCAGTTCCAGGTTTGTTACATAGGTATACGTGTGTCATGGTGGTTTGCTACACCTATTGACCTGTCATCTAAATTCCCTCCCCTCGTCCCCATACCCCAACAGGCCCCGGTGTGTGTTATTCTACTCCCTGTGTCCATGTGTTCTCATTGTTCAACTCCCGCTTATGAGTGAGAACATGCGGTGTTTGGTTTTCTGTTCCTGTGTTAGTTTGCTGAGGATGATGCCTTCCAGCTTCATGTATGTCCCCACTAAGGATATGATCTTATTCATTTTTACAGCTGCATAGTATTCCATAGTGTGTACGTGCCACATTTTCTTTATGCAGTCTATCATTGATGGGCATTTGGGTTGGTTCCATGTCTTTGCTATTGTAAATAGTGCTGCAGTAAACATATGTGTGCATGTGTTTTTGGGTTGGTTCAAATGGAACCTTTTCAATTCAAGCAGAATCTTTTTTTCCAGGTTATTGAGGTATAATAAAATGTATTTATTTATTTATTTATAGTGAATGAGAACATGTAGTGTTTGTTTTTCTGTTCCTGTATTAGTTTGCTGAGGATAGTGGCTTCCAGCTTTATCTATGTCCCTGGAAAGGACATGATCTCATTCCTTTTTACAGCTGCATAGTATTCCATGGTGTATATGTGCCACATTTTCTTTATCCAGTCTATCACTGATGGGCATTTGGGCTGATTCCATGTCTTTGCTATTGTAAATAGTGCTGCAATAAACATACCTGTGCATGTGTCTTTATAGTAGAATGATTTATATTCCTTTTGGTATATACCCAGTAATGGGATTGCTGGGATAAATGGTATTTCTGGTTCTAGATTCTTGATCCATACTGTCTTCCACAATGGTTGGCATGAAGAGATTAATTATGAGTTAAATATGAGTGACCAATAGCCCATGACACAGCCACAGGAGATCCTGAGAACATGTACCCAAAGTGGTTGGGCTACAGCTTGGTTTTATACATTTGGGGAGATGTAAGACATCAATCAATTAATGTTAGATGTACATTGGTTCAGTTCAGAAAGGTGGGACAACTCGAAGTGGGGACTTCTGGGTCATAGGCAGATTCAAGAATTTTCTGATTAAAGACCTGGAATCAATACAACAGAGCATCTGCGTTAAGAAAATGGGCTGTGGAAACCAAGGTTTTTATTATGCAGACGAAGCCTCCAGGTAGCAGTTTTCAGAGAGAATAGGTGGTAAATGTTTCTTATCAGACTTAAAAAGGTGCCAACCTCTTAATTTTCTCCTGGATCAAGTAAAAGACCTGGGAGGGGAAGGAGATTCTCTACATAAAGCAGATTTTCCCCAGAAGAGACAGCTTTGCAGAGCCATTTCAAATTATGTCAAAAAAATATACTTTGGGGTAAAATACTTTGATTTCTTTCAGGGTTTGCAATCTGTCATGTTGGTATCCAATTGCTATAGAGTCTGTTTTGTCATTCTTAAGGTCTCTGTTGTAATGTTAATACTGGTCACCATGCCTGAATTCCAAGGGAAAGAAGGTATAGTTGTTACTGTATGTACGTAGTGAGGCAGACATGAACAGGGCAGAGGAGGTTCCCCCGCAACCAATCAGGTGATGGTCGGGTATTTTTTAGCTGTCTCTCTAAAGTAATAATTGGTTGCCATGGGTGCCAGGGAAAGGCTGTTTCCCAATAAATAGAAACACCTGAAGCTGGTGATTGGCAGCTTCCCAATAAGAACTCAGGAATTGGGTGAGTGGGCTCAAGCATGTGCACTAAGAGGCAAAATATTCCTTCTAGGAATATTCAACTGGTAAGGGAAGAGCGCCTCAAGGGAGCATGTGTACCAATCTATAAACACACTGAGCATGTGGCCCCTCCCAAGCGTGGGCAGGCCACTGTGCACACGGGCAAACAACCTCAAGGGAAGACTCAGGGGAGAAGTAATTCAACCCTGGAGTATGCCAACATGTAAGACCCTAAGTCAACGGTCAAATCATTCACTTGATCTCTCAAGTCGCCTGCTTGGCCCTCTTCCAAGTGCATTTTATTTCCTTTTGTTTCTGCTTTCAAGCTTTTTAATACACTTTCACTCCTTCTCTAAAACTTGCCTGGGTCTCTCACTCGGCCTTATCCCCCCTCTTAGTCAAATTATTTCTTCTAAGAAGGCAAAAAATGAGGTTGTTGCAGACCTGTACAGATTTACCTTGCTGACGACATGAGGTATGTCCAGCCACCCATGCCCATCATGGCCTGAACTAGTGTTTTAAGTTTACTGTAGAATGCCCTTGGCAGAGAGGAGGGGTCTATTCAGTTGGTTGGTGGCCTTATAATTTTATTTTGAGTTTACATTCACATTCATCATTTCACACAGTTATCATTTTTATGTGTGTGGAAAGAACATTTAAGATTTACTCTCTTAGCATTTTTCAAGTAGACAATACATTACTATTAACTATAGTCATCATGCTGTGCAATAGATTTCAACAAACATACTCTTTCTGTTTAACTGAAACTTTATGCCCTTTGACCAATATTTACTCCTTCCAAGCAACACCTCACCCAGCCCCTGGTAACCACTGCTCTATTCTCTACTTCTGTAAGTTTGACGTTTTAGATTCCACATACAAATGAGATCATGTGATATTTGTCTTCTGTGCCTGACTTACTTCCATCAGCCTAATGTTGCCCAGGTTCCTCCAGATAGCAAATGACAACATCTTCTTCTTTTTAAAAGTTGAATCATATTTGATTATAGAACATAGAACTAAATATAAGAGCTAAAACTATAAATCTCTTAGAAGAAAACTTGGGAGTAAACCTTTGGGATCTTGCATTTGACCTCTAGTACAAGACCAAAAGCACACATGATAAAAGAAAAAAAATCAATTAATTGGTGATATGGTTTCGCTGTTTCCCCACCCAAATCTCATCTTGAACTGTACCTCTCATAATTCCCATGTGATGTGGGAGAGACCAGGTGGGAGATAATTGAATCACGGGGGTGGTTTCCCCCATACTGTTCTCATGGTAGTGAGTAAATCTCACGAGATCTGATGGTTTTATAAGGGCAAACCCCTTTTGCTTGGCTTTCATGCTCTCTCTTGCCTGCTGCCATGTAAGACGTGCCCTTTGCCTTCTGCCGTGATTGTGAGGCCTCCCCAGCCACGTGGAACTGTGAGTCCATTAAACCACCCAGTCTCAGGTATGTCTTTATCAGAAGCATGAAAATAGGCTAATACAATTGCATTTCAACAGAAATTAACAACTTTTGTGCTGCAAGTGATTTTGTTAAGAAAATGAAAAGACAACCCCTAGAATAAGAGTGAATATCTGAAAACCATATATTTGATAAAGGGACTTTTACCCAGAATATATAAAGAACGCTTACAGTCAAATAATAAAGACATAAATAACCAATTAAAAAATTAGCATAAGATCTGAATAAACATTTCTCCAAAGAAAATATAAAAATAGCCAATAAGCACATGAAAAGATGCTCAAAATGCATTATGGAAATGGAAATCAAAAATCACAGTATCACTTCATATACACTAGGATGACTGTAATATAATACAGATAATAACAAATTTTGGTGAGGATGTGGAGAAATTAGAACCCTCATGCACTGTGATGGGACTGTAAGATGGTAGCCAATTTGGAAAACAGTTTGGCAGCTCCTCAAAATGTTAAACATAGAGTTTCGGGCTGGTTGGGGTGGCTCATGCCTGTAATCCCAGCACTTTGGGAGGCGAGGCAGGCGGATGATCTAAGGATGGCAGTTTGAGACCAGATGGTGAAACGCCATCTCTACTAAAAATACAAAAAAATTAGCTGGGCATAGTGACATGTGCTTGTAATCCCAGCTACTCGGGAGGCTGAGGCAGAAGAATCACTTGAACCCGGGAGGTAGAGGTTGCAGTGAGCCGAAATTGCACAATTGCACTGCAGCTTGGGCAACAAGAGTAAAACTCCATCTCAAAACAAAACAAAACAAAACAAAACAACAACAACAACACAAATCCATAGAGTTTCTATGTGTCCCAGAAATTCCACTTCTAGGTATATACTCAAGAGAGATAAAAGACCCACATGAAAACTTGTATACAAATATTCACAACATTATGATGCATGATGGTCAAATAAAAGAAGTAATTTAAGTCTCCATCAAACAATGAATAGATAAATAAAATTTAGTATATCTTTACCAATGAAATATTATTTGGCAATAAAAAGGAATTAAGTATTGATACTTGCTACATGATGTATAAATTCAAAAACGTGATGCTTAATTAAAGAAGTCGGTCATAAAAGACCACCCATTGTATAGTTCTCCTTGTATGAAATATCCAAAAGAGGCAAATACACAGAGACAAAAAGTAGATTAATCATTGTCTAGGGCTAGGGGTCAGGTGGTAATGGGAAGTAACCGCTAATGGATGCAGGATTTCTTATGAGGGGGACAAAATTGATTCTGGTGTTGGTTGCACAACTCTGTGGATAGACTAAATACCACCGCATTGCACACTTTAAATGGGTGAATAGTATGCTATGTGAATTATGCCTCAATAAAGCTGTCAAAAACAACAGCAAAAAAGAAGACAGTGCTGGGTGCTTTCCAAAAGTCAGTTTACATAAAACCAGTCTACATAGACAAGAAATAAAAAGAAATGAGCTATAACTCTTGCAGAACCTTCCCTATTAAGCATATACCTATCAACTTCATTCATTGTTAAACAGTTTCTTGCTATTCTTTTCTATAAATGCATCATCATATATTAAACCATGTCCTCAACATGTACACTTAGAATGTTTTAAATCTTGCATTTGATGCAATACACTTATATATGCACATACATATGAATTTATAAATATACACACAAACATGCATATATATATATATATATATACACACACACACACACACATACTTTGGTATTCTTTTGGGATTATCACTTTGTGAGTACATACATAGGATAGGTTACTTGCAGGAGAATTAATAGAGTCAAATTCGGGTTGATAGTTGCAGCAAACCACCATGGCACACGTATACCTGTGTAACAAACCTGCACGTTCTGCACATGTATCCAAAAACTTAAAGTAAAATAAAAAAAAGCATGCTCTACACACGCGCGTACACACACACACACACACAAACACAAATTTAATATATTATTCTGTGAGTTGCTCGAGACACTAGAACTTACCTAATGTCTAAGCGCCTAAGCAATTAGAGGATTGAATTATATATTATCAAATAAAATGTAAACATTCACCTCTAAACAGTATCAATAAGCAGGTTAAATTTGTCTTTTGTAATTCAGAAATTTTCTGCTAATGAAAAAAGTTAAAAATTAAATAAATGCATTCTTATGTCTTTCCAAAAAAAAAAGTGCCAAATTGTCCCCCAAAACTGTTTGTATTTACACGTCTACCAGCACTGTAGAAGGATGCCTATTTCCCCACGTCTGTGGCAATACTACCTAGAATTCTAATAAGTGATATTGTATATACTTCCGCTTTAAATACAATTTATTTACGAAGTCAATTATCATTGCATTTATGTATTGGCCATTTGTATTTCTTTTTCTGTGGACTTCTTGCACTTCTACTGATTTTTCTATTAAAAATAAACCTGAAGAAATTCATGCTTTTCCTGATACATGTATTGCAAATATGTCTCCTTCTGTTATTTGTTTTTATTATAATACAACTTGCCATGTAATTTTCTAAAACCTTACACCGTCTTCTTATTCATTTCTGCACTCTTCCTATTTTCTTAGGTTTGTTTATAGTTGCTTTTCTACTTATTGAACTGTACTATTATTTCCCTTATTTTCCTTCATTTAATTCCAATGGGTAAAGCATTAAAGATGATATATTTAGTCATATGTCATGTTTTTATGATATTATTTTCTACCAATTGTGCCATTTGTTTTCATTTTTTCTTTGAGGAGTTGTTTAAAAGGGGGGTCTATTATATTTCCAAGTGGCTTTTCTTTTAAAACTTAATAATTCTTTATTTATTAATACTGATTCCCTGAAATCAAAATTTTATGATAACACCAGATTAGCCACTTTTTCAATATGTATTTACTTTTAAAATAAAACGGTCACCTGTCGAACCAAAGACTCCACACTTTTTGAAGCAGCACATGGCCTACATACTGCAGAGATTAAAAACAAAACCACCTGTGATGGTTGAATAATATTCATTTGAATCCCTGCCCAAAGATAATTAATTACATCACCACATAGTCACTTCAGTTTCTTACTACATGATTACTTTCTTCGGGATGAATGGCTACAGAGGCCTGCACCAGTCTAAATGATAAAACCATAATCTCCAGTCTTCTTCCTCTTTCTCTGGAAGACTAAAGAAGGTCTAGGGAGGAATGGAGGTTGGGAAAACAAGCATTTACTGTAATCCAGGGGGGATGAGGGCATTGTTTTTATTCTCATGCTTCAGGCATCTGCCTCATAGCAAGACTGAAGCCTACAAACAGGTCAGTGCAGCAGAAGAGTACCTGCTGTCAGCTGATGGCAATCAGGTAGTTTGATGGCTACTGCTTAAGAGAGCACACGTGGGTCATACTGGCGGCAGCCCACCCTGGTGGGTTGGCATGTAGACCCGGCCCTTCCTCTTCCCATGTGCTCTTCTATGAAACCTTGTCCAAACACTGCTCTCTTACAGGCTTCAGAGTCCCATTACCCCACACACCGATCTTTTAGATTCATTTCAATTCCACGAACAATGCTTATAGCCTTTGATCAGTCTCTTGGCAGATACTCCCCAAAGGTAATGCCCATGGAGGCTTGTTGTCTATCAGTCAGCATGGATCTCAGGGGAAAATGATAATGTGGGGCTCTTATTCAAAAAATAAGAATCTCCAGATGGAGACAACAGAGCATTAAACAAGGCACAAGGACCTTCTAAGCACAGGGCTCAGTGAGACTGCACAGCTCACACACTCATAAAGTCAGGTCTGCCAGCAGGGATGTGCTCAGCTGCTCCACTGACAACCAGTGTCCTAGGAGCAATGTTGGCAATATGGTCTAAGACATGCTATGGTGTCATGGTTAGAAAGAATCATGGTTGTCAAGGTCAAGCCATTAATCAGTGTCTGTTACAGGGACACTGTTTTACCCACTCTTGCTGAAGTGAGTGGGCATCTTTTAAAGATGTTAGGGTAAGAGGATGGCAAACTCTGCAGAGACCCTGTGGGTACAGAGTACGATGCTTCTTTCCCCAGTATCCTTAGCCTCAAGCACTGGAAACTGGGCCCTATATAACTCCAGGTCACCCCGGAAGGCAGCATTCCCACTCCCTCTGTGCTTAAGACGTGTAGCTGTGGGTTATTTTAAAAATCTATTTCCTGCTGTGCCTTTGCTCTTTTACTTCACTTCTTGCATCCTTGTAGACCTCAAGATAAGCACCTTGAGATGGCAGTGTTTTGTTTCTGATGCAAATATTTTCAAATGTAGTAGAATTCCAGTTACTTAAAACACCTGATGTGATCTCTAGCTTCTTCCACACGCAGCTGTAGAATGATGTCTAGGTACAGGCTCTAAGGCGGAAACCAGCTGGAAACAAAAAGGCATCCAAAGTACAAGGCTGTCTATCCACAATGACTAAACTGCCTTCTATTCTTCTGCTGTTGACCGCTGAGGAACGAGAGGCCTTATAGGACATTTGCCAGTGAGACCACACTCAGTTAGTGATGAAACATACAGTTGGTTACGAGCCCTTAGGATCTGCAGGTTACGCTTTCCCAGAGGACACAGGCAGAGGCCCTCCGGAGGCAGCATGATGTCTGCCCAAGCTGCCAGGCACAGCTTTAAACTCTTTTGGAAAGGACATTCTAAAATTATACATGTGTGTGTGTTTGTGTATTTTTATTTTTGCTAATTCAGGCTGCACTTGTTCTCCAGTTGGTCCTAATCACAGAAGTGCATTTTATAACATTTAAAACACTGCAACACCACAGTGATAGTTTGTGTGACTACATTTTCGTCGTTAATGTGCAACTGGGGGAAGGGGTAAGGTCATTTTCTGTTCCTTTACCTCTAAAAGAAGTCATCCCACTGTAACCAACATCAAGATAAAGATCATATTCTTTCTGTCTGTTAGAATTCAACTATTATGGGTGGTTGCATGGCCAAGTGGTCTAAGGCACTGGATTAAGAATTCAACTGTTGGCCAGGTGCGCTGGCTCAGGCCTGTAGTCCCAGCATTTTGGGAGGCCGAGGTGGACAGATCATGAAGTCAAGAGATTGAGACCATCCTGGTCAAAACGGTGAAACCCCGTCTCTACTAAAAAATACAAAAATTAGCTGGGCGTGGTGGCTCACACCTGTAGTCCCAGCTACACAGGAGGCTGAGGCAGGAGAATTGCTTGAACCCAGGAGGTGAAGGCTGCAGTGAGCCGAGATGGTGCCACTGTACTCCAACCTGGTGACAGAGC
>NW_012119932.1:2634701-2638467 GCF_000951035.1 Colobus angolensis palliatus
AAAAAAAGAAAAATTAGCTGGACATGGTGGCACATGCCTGCAGTACCAGTTATGAGGCAGGAGGATTGCTTGAACCTGGGAGGCAGAGGTTGCAGTGAGCCGAGATTGCACTACTGCACTCCAGCAGCCTGGTGACAGAGAGCAAGACTCTGTCTAAAAAAAAAAAAGAAAAGAAAAGAAAAGAAAAAAAACTCATCATCACTGGTCATTAGAGAAATGCAAATGCAAATCAAAACCACAATGAGATACCATCTCATGCCAGTTAGAACGGCTATGATTAAAATTCAGGAAACAATAGATGCTGGAGAGGATGTGGAGAAACAGGAACGCTTTTACACTGTTGGGGGGACTATAAATTAGTTCAGCCATTGGGAAGACAGCGTGGCGATTCCTCAAGGATCTAGAATCAGAAATACCATTTGACCAAGCAATCCCATTACTAGGTAAAAACCCAAAGGATTATAAATCATTCTACTATAAAGACACAGGCACACATATGTTTATTGCGGCACTGTTCACAGTAGCAAAGACTTGGAACCAACCCATATGTCCATTAATGATAGACTGCATAAAGAAAATGTGGCACATATACACCATGGAATACTACGCAGACATAAAAAAGGATGAGTTCATGTCCTTTGCAGGGACATGGATGAAGCTGGAAACCACCATTCTCAGCAAACTAACACAGGAACAGAAAAGCAAACACCGCATGTTCTCACTTATAAGCGGGGGTTGAACAATGAGAACACATGGACACAGGGAGGGGAACATCACACTCCAGGGCCTCTCAAGGGGTGGGGGGCTAGGGAAGGGATAGTATTAGAAGAAATACCTAATGTAGATGATGGATTGATGGGTGCAGGAAACCACCACGTCACGTGTATACCTATATAGCAAACCTGCACGTTCTGCACATATATCCCAAAACTTAAGGTAAAAAAAAAAAAATTCAACTCTTAAGCTGAACCATATGAAACCATTATTTTGTAGGTCGAGAAAAGGTCAAATATTGTATGTTTCACTATGGTTCAACCTAATACTTGAATTAAGAAGATCACAACCTGGTACCTGAAAATCTTTTCTTTTTTTCCTTTAGAGATTTTATATTCTAATAACATCCTACATGTGAAATATCCAATACAAATCACACAAGATCTGACCAGTTGTCCACCTCCCTGTATGCTCTGCCTGATGACAGGGAACTAGTTGAAGGAGAGCTGATCATGTTGCATTCCAAAAAATATAAAATTTTAGCTTCAAGTCAGTTATCTTTTTCTATACAGAAGAAGAAACAGACATAGACCTCAAGTAGTAGAGTCTCGACTAGAATTTCCAGTCCAGCTAACTCCCCATCCAGTCCTGTGTGGGCAAAGTCATTTTTAAGGCATAGATGGAATCAGAGTATTTTATATGTACTCCTTGGGTGGGATAGGGGGCAGGGTCATCCAATCTGTCACTAGTTTTCTAAGTATAATGAGATTTGAGACACAGTATATAAGTATCTTTCATTCGAAGTTTCTTGAAGTTCATCAGAGCTATAAATACTGAAATAGACCAAGAGAATTCCCTTTTGTTGCTGTTAACATACATATAAAATGTGCTATTATGGAAAATTTCCAACAAAGAAGGGCAATAATAACAACAGATAGACATCTTGGGGATGATGATGATGAGAGGGTGCCATGTTTGAGTGTTATCTGTTCTAGTGATTACGTACTTTCATTTAAGCCTCAGAATGTTCAATGAAGTAGGTACTTTGTATGCCCCTATTTTATAGATGTAGAAACTAAGGCTATGTGAGGTTATGTCTTTGGTCAGACAGGTAAGAAGGGCCAAAGTAATATTCTAATCCAGGCTCTTCAACTCTAGGGCCTGCATTGTTCACTACTCTACATGAGAATAATGCCTAGTAATTCCATTGGTCAGAGTCAGTCTGCATGGACAGAGCAATACATTTCTAATGGGTTAAATTGAGTGCCCCCAAAATTCTTATATTTAAGGCCTAACTTCCAGTATCTCAGAATATGACTCTATTTGGAGAAAGAGTCTTTACAGAGGTAATCCAGATAAAATGAGATCATTAGGGTGAACTATAATCTAATACAACTGGCATCTTTATAAGAAGGGGAAATTTAGACACAGAAACAGGTACAAAGAGGGAAGACAAAGTGAAGAGACAGAGGGAGATGACAAGCACCTGCAAACCAAGGAGAGAGTCCTGGAATAGATCCTTCACAGCCCTCAGAAGGATTCAACCCAACCCACACCTGGTTTTGTACTCCAGCCACTAGAACTGTGAGACGACACATTTCTGTTTAAGCCACTCACTCTGCAGTGCTTTGTTATGGCAATGTTATGAAACTCATACGCCATCTTAGCTCAGTTGCTGCAAAAAGAGAACAGTTTTCCTAAGCTTAATTGGATCTATTTAATTTTATTTATCACATTACAAAAAAGCTGAAGCATTATTTTAAAGATAGTTTATAAGAACACATGGGAAAATGTGCTTTTGCCAGCCAACCTATGGCACACACGCAGAGAGCACCAGAGACATCTCTGAATGCAAGGCTTGCAAAATAATTTTTCGACAACTATAGAGGCTGTCATTAAATTCATGGCTCTCTAATCATTTTATTTAGAAATGTTTTTAGGTCTCTGCTTCAACCTGCTCCCCACGCATGGCACTGTTGGCCAATGGCTTTTCAAAATGTTTCATGGTGCCATTTCAAATATTATTTTTGGGTAATAAGGTCCTCAAAAGGGCATATGAAATATAATGAGTATACTCATTTACATCTGGATGCAACTGCAAGAAAGCAATGGAAAAACTAAAAGACAGGATGATTGTTAGGTTACAGCTGGAGAAAAGGCAAGAAGATAAATAAAGTGGAAATATATTAACATGATATTTTATGGAAATTGCATTTTTATGGTGCCCTACAGAAGTCCTTAGTGACCTATGAAAATTCCTACCTTTAAAGTGTTTTATGGAATTCCACAGAACGGCTTCCAATACAAATTCTAAAATTCCCTGGAGGCTTTATAAAAATCTTATAATTTATAATCTATAAAAATGTAATTTGAACATTCCCAATGCAGTGTAATTTCATATTTTAGTGACTTTGATATCTGAAGGCTAGCAAGATATCTCTTTTAAGTATTTATGTTTTAAACTATCTGCGCTTAGATATAGTAGCTCAAATCTACAGCTGTCAGCTCCCATTTTGTTACTGTAAAATAAACAATGTAAGAATGATTACATGAAATATGAGATGAACTATTAAACAGCTAGCCATATTCACGTGTTTTTGTTTTTGTTAAGTAAAATATTGACTACATTTATTTATTGGCCCTGGCTATCTAGGACATTGTTTAATTATGAAGCACAGTAGGATCAGAAGAAGCAGAAATATTGCATTCAGCTATTTCCTTTAGTACACAAATATTCTTCTATTTCTGGAATGAAATGAGTGATCTCCAACTTTGTTGAAAGAAAATGTAGCTGGGTGTGGTGGCTCACGCCTGTAATCCCAGCACTTTGGGAGGCCAAAGCAGGTGGATCACCTGAGGTTGGGAGTTCAAGACCAGACTGACCAACATGGAAAAAACCCATCTTTACTAAAAAGACAAAATTAACTGGGAGTGGTAGCACACGCCTGTAACCCCAGCTACTAGGGAGGCTGAGGCAGGAGAATTGCTTGAACCTAGGAGGCAGAGGTTGCCGTAAGCCAAGATCTCACCATTGTACTCCAGCCTGGGCAAC
>NW_012119932.1:2638565-2659979 GCF_000951035.1 Colobus angolensis palliatus
AAGAAAAAGAAAGAGAAAGAAAGAAAGAAAGAAAGAAAGAAAGAAAGAAAGAAAGAAAGAAAGAAAGAAAGAAAGAAAGAAAGAAAGATCTTTCAGCTAACCAAACCCAAGATCCATAAGAGGTGGGGAGGGGAAAGGCTTTCTATTTTCTTCAAATTGCAAGCAAGGCATGTGAAACAAGATATTTTAGATTATGATAAGGTATGAATGAATACCAGGAAGAGACATGTAAGTTTGATGGGGTCCAGGGCACCATACCCCAAAATATGGCATTTTGAGAAAACAGCAGAAGCAAGAAAACCTTGACATTTGAGAAAACAGCAGAAGCAAGAAGATGTTTCTGACTTGCCTCCTACCCTTCTCCTCTGCAGCAAGCTATAAAAGAATTCTGGCTGTGTGTGGTGGCTCAACCCTGCAATCCCAGAACTTTGGGAGGCTGAGGGGGGCGGATCACGAGGTCAGGAGATCGGAACCATCCTGGCTAACACGATGAAACCCCATCTCTACTAAAAATACAAAACATTAGCCAAGTGTGGTGGCGGGCGCCTGTAGTCCCAGTTACTCAGGAGGCTGAGGCAGGACAATGGCGTGAACCTGGGAGGTGGAGTTTGCAGGCAGAGCTTGTAGTGAGCTGAGATCGGGCCACTGCACTCCAGCCTGGGTGACAGAGTGAGACTCCATCTCAAAAAAAAAAAAAAAAAAGAATTCTATGACCTTCCTCTCTGAAGTAGGTCAAAAGACCTTCATTCCAGAGGTATTCTGCCTATAACCCAGAGGAAAGACACATCCTTATTCTCGAAGACATGGAGATGCCAAGAAGAATTTGAACAAACAGGGCTTGCTAAGCTCCCCCAAGTTGATTACCAATAGATCTTACCCATTTTGTCCAATCATACCTCCCTATGGACTGTCCACTCTTCATCAAATTTAGCGTAAAAATATACAAGTTTCCCTGTTTCTTTGAGTCTTCATTTTGGAAGGCTCCTATGTCATGTAAAACTCACGTTAAATAAATAAATGTGTGTGTTTTTCTCTTATTTATCTGTCATTTATAAATTTATGCATTTAGTTATTTTTTGAGAGACAGGGTCTCACTCTGCTACCAAGAGTGAAGTGTAGCAGCACTCATTGCAACCTTGAACTCCTGGGCTCAAACAATCCTCCTGCCTCAGCCTCCAGGGTAGCTGGGACTAAGGGTATGCACCACTGCGCCTGGCTAATTTTTAAACTGAGATAGTTCCTTGCTATGTTGCCCAGGCTGGTCTCAAACTCCTAGCCTTAAACAATCCTCCTGCCTCAGTCTCCCAAAGTGCTGGGATTGCAGGCATGAGCCACTGTGCCCAGCCTATCTGTCTTTTATTATAGAGGCCTCAGCCATGAACCAGGGAATGGCTAAGAAAGGGAATCTTTTCCTCCCCTGCACTGTGTTGATCTACAGCTGCCAAATATGACCTATTCAGCACATAGGTCACAGTACATGGAGCCAATATCTACTGCTTTGCCTCACCAGATCTTTTCCTTCTTTCCATAATGAAATGTCTCTTTATTTAGAGATCCAGTCCAGCAGACAATGTCAGGCCCATGGTTGGAGAGAGTGGCTGGCAAGAGCACATCTTCAGGCTCCGGTAGTGGATGAGACACCCTACAGGTCACTGAGAACCTTCCTCTAGTATTCTACTAGCACCTAAAAGAAGTGTGGTGACAACCTGTGCATAAAACAGCTCAGGAAGAACCTGTCTGTGAAAGTAAAACTGATGCCCAAAGTATAGCAGAGATGAAAGACAGCAAGAAATAAAAAGAGCTTCAGCAAATCCACTTTCCCATGGTATGAGAACCTGTAAATTCCCCATTTTGCCTAAACTCGCTCAGGTTAAGTTTTTCATCTCGCAACAGAAACAATCAACCAAACAATCTCTCACACTCTGTCTCTCTTTTTCTCTCATTTCCCAGAAAATTTAGAAAATGTTGTTTTAAAAGCATGAATTGTTCACAGGGGAAAAGTCACATTTTTCTCAACAAACTCATATTAAACGTGCATTTGATTTCAGTATACAAAGAAACCTTGCTTTTTGTACTGTCTCTTAAATTTGTTCCCTGCTTTCATTGGACTTAACTATGAGCCTAGCCCAGGCTTTTCACTATTTTTCACATGGATCATTCTTACTCACCTATAAAGCACTGCTAAAATCCTGTGCACTCCCTCACAAGGACACTGAAGCCTGCCTCATATCTATGTGCTTGCCCCAGATTTTTGGTGTGGCATTCAAAGCCATCTTTCAACCCACTCTTCCTCCCAGCCACCTGCCCCAGCCTACTACAGCACCTTATGTTTGAACTGGATTTGACTTCTCACCATTCTTCAAAAGTAACACGTGCTTGTCTGCTTTGGTCAAGCACTTATTTGGAATAGGCAGGACCTTCCCTCTATTTTTCATCTCTTAATTCTCCTTGTCCTTAAAAGTCCACTTTAACTCTGTGGAGATTTCCTCAGTCCCACTACAGGGAATTAATGGCTCTCTTATCTATACTCCCAAAGTATTTCTTTTTCTGCTTCTTTATGTAAGGTTAACTGCAAATATTCTCATTCTCTCAGGGAATGTAATGTAATTTCATTTATTTGTCGAGTAGGAAATATTTACCATCTCTTATATGTGGGGTGCTGAGGACACAGGAGTCAGCCACCTTCTCCTGAAGATTTGTTGGTTTGTTTTTTATGGGAGTTGCAAAGTAATTATGCAACTAAGAATGTAACTAAACCGTGATGATAGAGAAATAGGTGAGAAAAGCAAAAGGTGTTCAAAGGTGTATGCCTAGATGGGGAGGAGGGAGGAGAAAGGAAAAGTGGGTTGAGATTTATTTATTTATTTATTTCTGAGATGGAGTCTCTGTCTGTTACCCAGACTGGAGTGTAGTGGCCAGATCTCGGCTCACAGCAACCTCCACCTCCCAGGTTCAGGTGATTCTCCTGCCTCAGTCTTCCAAGTAGCTGAGACTACAGGCACGTACCACCACCCCCAGCTAACTTTTGCATTTTTAGTAGAGACGGGGGTTTCACCATGGTGGTCAGGCTGGTCTCGAACTCTTGACCTCAGGTGATCTGCCAGCCTTGGCGTCCCAAAGTCCTGGGATTACAGGTGTGAGTCACTATACCCAGCCTTATTTATTTATCTTTTGAGAAAATAACATTTAAGGTAAGAACCTGAAGGATAACTAGGAGTTAGCTAGGTGAAGTCAGGGTGAAAAGTTGTGCAGGCAGAAGACAGATACATAAAGACTATGAGGCAGGAAAGGACAGGGCTTGTTGGAGGAAATGACTGACAGCAAGTGACACTGGAGAGCAGGGCAGCCAGAAGGGGACACGTGGGGACACTGGCCAGGCACACGAGGGCCAGCACACAAAGGACTCTGGAAAACATGAGGTAGATTTCACTGTTCTGCTTGGAGCAGCTGGGAATCACTGAAGAGTTCTCAATGGGATGGCCACAGAATTAAATTTGCATTTGAAAGGACAGACTGATATTCAAAGGAAGGGGAATGGCCTGGGGAGCCTGGTGAGAAGCCAGTGGGGTGGTGCAGGCCTGAGCCACGTGTGGCAACTGGAAGGAAGTGAAGGGGGATGATAGAGTTTGGATGTGTGTCCCCTCCAAATTTCATGGTGAAATGTAGTCTCCAGTGTTGGAGGTAGAGCCTGGTGGGAGTTATGTGGGGATAGGGGTGAATCTTTCATGAATGTCTTCATGCTGTCTTTGTGGTAATGAGTAAGTTCTCTGAGTTCATGGAGAGCTGGTTGTTTAAAAAGCCGTGCACCTCCCCCAACCACTCTCTTGCTCCCACTCTTGCCACGAGAGGCACTGGCTCCCTTTGCCTTCTGCCATGGCTGGAATCTTCCTGAGGTCCTCACCAGAAGCAGATGCTGGCACCGTGCTTCTCAAACAGCCTGCAGAACCATGGACAAGTACATCTCTTTTCTCCACAAATTACCCAGCCTCAGGTATCCCTTCACAGCAATGCAAAAACAGACGAATACAGGGAATGTCTTTGCAGTAGAGTCAACAGGATTTGGTAATTGATTAGATGGGGGTTAGAAGGCAGTGTCAAGGTAACTGCTGTAGACATTTTTTTTTTTTTAAATGCAGCGAGGTAATTAGTCCACTGCCTTGAACAGGATATGTCTTCAGTTATGTCTGCTGAATTAAACTACTCTAATGTTCCTATAAGTCACCAAGGACAGCCAGCAACTCCTATGATATATGACGCTAAAGTAAGTGTGTGTGTATGTGTGTGTGAACGTGTGTGTACTGTTTTCCAGGGCTTAAATAAATTTGGGGTAAGAGGTAAGAACACAAAGCTATCCTAAAAGACTGCTTTTTCTCCTAACCCTGACTTTTACTTTTTAAATTCAGTGTCATAAAGGAAGATTAAACGAAGGCCATTAGAGTGTTCCTAAGTTGCAGCTCCCTTATGGACTCACCTAAAAAAAGGACTCTGAGAGTTATTTGTCTTCACTGAGCCTATGCTTTTGCCTAGAGGTTTGGAAAATATTTCCACAGTAACTTACAATGACTGCTCTTTGTAGTCAATGTAGTTAATCTCTCTGTTCAGCTAGAAAAGGTTGCTCTCTTTCACAGTTTCCTCCCAATTCATTAGATACCATATTGAATCCAAAGATGGCAGGCCTCTGATTGTTTCTGTCCATTTAACTGTGCATCTGAAAGTAGAACTTGCCTTCGTCTTTCAGATTTCTGTGATAAAATGAACTGAAAGGGAATGAGGAACTGAGGATTCTTAACAACTTGGCTCAACAACAGAAATAATGTCTAATCAATTTAAGAGGATTATAGTTAAGCTCTCCTTTAGCAAAAAAGCCAAATATATGATAAAATCTCCAAGCAATTATACTATTCAGCTAACTTACCATTTGATGGATGGTCTCTCAAATGCCTTAATCTCCTGCCACATCATCACCCACAGCCTTCCCATTGGGCAGACAACCTACCAGCTACAGACTAACAGAGACAGCACAGTACCATCCTGTATTCGATTTCCTTAACAGTGGGAGAAATTGCAAATGTCTGTTCCATAGAAGAATAGAATCCAAGACAATATAAGGGTGAGATGGAAACTTTTTGATGGATAAAAAGAGTGAAGCATCATTCATAGCTGGGCCAGTGCTCCACGGTTCCCAAGTTAGATTGCTTCTTCCTGGAGGGAAGCTATCCCCTTGGAAATAACACACCAGTACTGTAGAGTAGAAAAGTGATAATGACATGTATTTGCTGAAGCCCTAAAATAGGCATGCATTGTACTTTATGTGTTCTCTCATTTGTTCTGGACACTATTATTCTTGTGAATATGGAGGGCAGCTATCAGCTAAGGACTTGGACTCTGGAGCCAGTCACTGGGGTTTGAATTCACGCTCTGCTGCTTACCCACTCTGTGAACTTTTGTGTTCTGTAAAAGAGGGATAATAATGTCCCCTACTTCAATCAGGTGGTTGTGTGGATTAAGTAGAGTAATATACATAAGGCACATAAAAACTGAGTACAGGAAGTCCTACATAACTTGTTATTATTGTCATAAAAATTATCATTTTCCTTTAACAGATGGATAAACTGGACTAAGTAACTTAATCTAGACACCATGTTAATAAGTAGCAAAGCCAAGATTCAAACTCAGCTCTTTCTTGGTTCACTGTATATGTTCTTTCTATTATTTTTCCTCTCACTTAAAACACGGTTCAAATCCAAGTCATGCCATTTACTAGCCTCGAGACCATGGGTCAGTTACTCGGCCCTTCTGAGACTCAGTTTTCTTATCTGCAAACTGAGGAATAAAACTGACCTTGTAAGTTTTCCCTGAGGATTAAAGTGATATGTCAAGTTCCCAGCATAGAGCAGATAATCCACATGTTAGCTTCATTTTCCTTTTTTTCTTCCTTCTTTCCTTCCTCTCTTCCTCCTTCTCTCCTTCCTTCTTTCCTGACTGCCTTCCTTCCTTCCCTTCCCTCCTTTCCTTCCTTTCTTTGTTTGAGACAGGAGCTCTTTCTGGTGTCCAGGCTGAAGTGCAGTGGCATGATCATGGCTCACTACAGCGTCAATCTACTAGGCTCAAACAATCCTTCCACCTTAGCCTCCTGAGTAGCTGGGACCACAGATGTGTACTACCACACCTGGTAATTTTTGTATTTTTTTGTAGAGATGGTATGTTGCTATGTTGTCCAGGCTGGTCTTGAACTCCTGGGCTCAAGACATCCACCCAGCTTGGCCTCCCAAAGTGTTGAGATTATAGGCATGAGCCACCATGCCCGGCCCCCTTTCCCTTTCATTGAGGCTCTAGCATCAATGGCCAGAACTCATAATTTTTCTGCCTGCTGGATGCACCTGCTTTAATCTTTCTATCTGTTGACTTACTAGAAGAATAAAACTCAGATGGTTTTAAATACAAACAAAGCAGCCACCTAGAAATGGCCCACCATGATCTTGCTCAATGGATATGGAAAATAACAAACCCTTCAAGAGTTGACATCTTATCACACAAATGCATTTTCATCTGGCCTTTGGATAAAACAGATTTAAATTAAGCGAATGTTGGTTTCATAGCAAGAGAAAAGTTTCACTGAGAAACTCTTGATACTCTAGAAATTGTAAGATGTATAACATTTTAATAATTGTGGGGAAAAAAGTAAAGCCTCCTGAAAATAAAGCTGGTTCTGGTGCCGACAAATCTCCAAGTGATTCACAGGTCAGCCATGGAGTTTCTTTATTAACACTTGATATAACTGACTATGGGTCAATTAATCCATTAATCAGTACAACAATAATATTATCTAACATTTATTATGCACTTATTCTGTGCCAGGTATGCTACATGTTGGATGTACATTATCTTATGTTATGTGCACAATAGCCACATAAAGTAGAAACTACTATTGCTTTTATTTAATTAATTATTTATTTTTTGAGACAGAGTCTCGCTCTGCCACCCAGGTTGGAGTGCAGTGGCGCAATCTCAGCTCACTGCAAGCTCTGCCTCTCGGGTTACCACCATTCTCCTGCCTCAACCTCCTGCGTAGCTGGGACTACAGGCACCCACCACCACGCCCAGCTAATATTTTGTATTTTTAGTAGAAATGGGTTTTCACCATGTTAACCAAGATGGTCTCGATCTCCTGACCTTGTGACCTACCCTCCTTGGCCTCCCAAAGTGCTGGAATTACAGGTGTGAACCATCATGCCCAGCCTATTATTTTTATTTTATGCATGAAAACATCTAAGTTGCCAAAACTCACTTGGCTAGTTGAGTCGGGTATAGAAAAACATGCCTAATGTTTCCCCTTAATGGATATTTCCTTCCTGGCAACATGAGAAGACTATACTACCCATATCTTGATAGTCAGGCAAAGCCATATAACTTTTCTTGGTAATGAAACATAGATGGAAATGATAGCTGATATCTCTAGGCATTCAACAGCTAATGTATCTATTTTATACGAACTTTTCCCCTTTCCTTGGTATGTTGAGAGCCATATATTGAGATAATGTCTTAAGCTGAAAGGACCCTGGATTCCTGAGACACTGAATGAAGGAGAATCATTATTGACTTGCATCGGTTTTTACAAAAGAACAAGTTACAATATGCTAAACCACTGATATTTCAAGATTAATTTTTTCTTGAAGCATAAGCTAATACAATCCCAACTAAAACACTGTTAGAACACTGGGCTGACTCCAAAGCCCAAACTCTTAACTGTTATGTTATACCTTTTGGATAATTTACTTCTTATTTACAAAGTCCTCAGTTCTAAAGTTAGTCCTTTAAAAATAGGTAAGATATCACTGATTAGAATTCTAGAAGTTCTCAACCGTCTTCTCTCAGGAAGTAGACAAGAAGTGACATTAATAGAACTCCTCATGCAAAGTTCCTGAATTTGGTATTGTTCTTCTTCACTTTTGTGAATGAATGCAGTCCAGAGGTGTTACTGACATTCAGCAGCATGTTTCTACACCATCTGAGCCAAGTCCTCACGCTTGAAATGACCACTTGTCATAAGAAGAGAGCTGAAAGGTAAACAACCACTTGTATCTCAATCCATGGGTAGTCATAGCAATATTAACAGCTTACATCTACAGAATATGGTTTACAAGTATGTTGACGTATATCTCATTTGTTCCTTGTAACAACACTGAAATAGGCAAGTCCACTGTTACTATTCCCATTTTACAGGTTAGGACGCTGAGGCTCAAGAAGGTGAAATAATTCTAGATGGCAGAGCTAAAGCTGAGACTCAGATTTTCCCAATCTTGTCCCTAAATGGAGAAAATGGCCAGGAAGAGTATTGAAGGGTCTTGTTAATAATGCTGTGATAGAAAAACCATTCAGGTACTTAGAATTGCCTGTTTGAAGCACTCAGAGTAATTTTTCTCAGCAGTGAACCTTATTATAGTCCCCCATGGTTTCAAAAACAGATTAAATCCGGCTGCCTTTTACAGATTCCTACCTTTGTGAGACACCCACTGAACACACATAGGTGAAGGGAAGACAGCAAAATCCAGAGCACAGGAGGCAATGGTTATCACAGAAATGCAAAACAAAAGGACAGAAACACTTCCAACTCCGAAAACGTGTGGTTCTGTGGGCCAGGACAAATGAAGTCTCCCGAAGAAGGCAAGGACATCATGTAGAATAAAGGCTGCAGTCGCAGATAGTATTATCTTAAAATACTCCCAATCTTCCATTAGAGTTAGTCTCTGGTTATTGCAGAATTTGGTAGAGCAAATTGTTAAGTGATGATTCTCAACAATAATCCCCGTATGTAAGCCGTTGCCCAGGGGAAACCTCAGCCTTTCGGGAAGGCGCGTGAATTCTTCCAATCCTTTAAGCTACGCTGATTAAATGCACATCTTAGCCCACACAATGGATCTCCGGAGTCCTAAGAAAGCAAACACAACTTCTCGTATGTTTACCTTGGTCCCAGCCTACATCACATAGAAAAAAATGAAAAGTTAGCTTTGTGGTTCTCTGAGGAATATTTTAAATAGTAAGAGATGAGATGAATGATACTAGGCAGGAATCAGAACGGTCACCTTTTACCATTTGGAATGTTATTGCTACATGCGGAGGGGATTTGACACATAAGGAGACTTTGGTCTGTGGGTCTTGCACACGGCGGACTAAAAACGTCATGACATTCGGATGCAGACAGAACTGAGCTGGAATCGTTCTCTCGCTTGCTTGCTTGCTTGCTTGCTTGCTTGCTTGCTTGCTTGCTTGCAGGCTGGAGTGCAGTGGCATAATCATGGCTCACCGCAGCCTCTACCTTCCAGGCTCAAGTGTTTCTCCCACTTCAGCCTCCCACATAGCTGGAACTACAGGTGTGCACCACCATGCTGGAATAATTTTTGTATTTCTTATAGAGAAACCATTTTTCGATGTTGCCCAGGCTGGTCTCAAACTCCTGGGCACAAGCAATCTGCCCACCTCAGCCTCCTAAAGTGCTGGGATTACAGGCGTGAGCCCCTGAGCTGAAACCTTGATTCCATGTGGCCTTGGGCCAATCACTTTACTTTTCTGAGCTTTAATTTTCTCAAAACTAAAATGGGGACATTACTAGCAACCTTGGAGTTCCTAGGAGGAACTATGCTTCCTCCTACCCTTCAGCCTTGTTCCCCTTATTTCCTTTTGCCTACTTGTCTGGCTACTCCCCCATTGCCTAGGTCTCAGCTTAGATGCTCTTGCCTCATCTAAGAAAGCCACTCTGCCTCCCCAGAATAGGATTAGGTCTGCAGAATCACACCAGAGCTTTTGGAATTCCTTTTCTCACAGTACTACCTTTCATACTAAACGACAATATCCTGTTGTTTGTTCGTCTCTTATACTAGACCACAATTCTATGAAGAGAAGGGCAGTGTCTCTCATCATGAACACCCCAGCACCAGTGGAGTGACTGGCACCACAAAATAAATATTTATAAAATGATTCATTCTTTTATTCATTCACTCAAAAAGTTTTATGCCTATGGTATGCTAGGCCTTGTTCCAGAGTAGACCCTGAAAATACAACAGTAAAGAAAAAAAACAATCCGAGCCCTCATATAGGTTATGTTCTACTAGAGAGAAACAGACAATAAACAAGTAAGTAAAATATATAGTTTTTCAGATGGTGATAAACTGCCTCTAATGTCATCCCAAAGCCATCCCCACCCCATCCCTTTCCATAGTTTTGAGCCCAAGGTCAGTCTCCTCCCAGGTTCTAACCCTATCCCATTTTTACCTATACATCTCCAACTTGAAATTCATCAATGCATGAATGCGTGTGTGCATGAACAATATAATTATTTTGTCTTTTATTTGAGATAAAGCCAGTAAACCCCTAGACCAGGCCCGGCCCAATTAGTGCTCAATCCGTGTTTTCTTTCTCCGGTATCCCTGTCTTGTGATTGAGTCTTGTTTATGTTTTTAAAACTTCAGTGGATTAGAAATAATGAGATTACATTCCAAGGGAAAAAAATTAAAAATAAATAATGTGATTGAAAGCTAACACCATGAAAACACGTAGAAAATATGTTTGAAATTTGCCAAGATTTAGCATTTGAACTTTTTTTGTAAGCTGCTTTTTATACATTATTCACAGAATTCTACAGCACTTCAGTGCAATGGTTACCAAAGAAATGCTAGTCATCTTATGGGGAAGAAATCCCCAAACGTTATAGGCAGAGGCTGGATCACTGCCATGATTACAACTACAACATCACCACTCCTGTCACGGTGGGTCGACACGGTGGTGTAGGGTCATTCAGGGTTGTGGAATTAGAGGGGTCTTGGTTCAGATTTCTCCTCTATCACTTACTGGCCCTGAACGATTGCAATTTCCCAGTGCTTCTCATTTGATTTATTAATCTATGCTTGAGATGATAAAATCATCTACCTCACAGGAGTCTTATGAGCGTGCAATGAGTTAGTAAATATAAAGGCCTTAGAAGAATTCCTGACATAAAGGAAATGCTCAGTAAGTGTTAGGTGCTATTATTGTGATTCCAGAGTTTAATGCCAGTTCACTGTATTCATTTCAAAATACATCTGACGATGGTTCAACAAACAAACTACAGAATTTAATTACAAAGAAGTGCTAATATTCTCACCTCAATATTTTTCACTTTTCATGTACAAAACAGAACACTTTTCAACTTTTTAAAATAAAAAATTTCATTCACAGTACTTGCATTATCATGATCATAAATGACTTTTAGTATACTTGCTTTTAAATACACCAGGCAGTCTTTTCTTTAATATCATAAAAATTAAATCTTAAAAAAAGGTAAAAAAAGAAAAAAAAAGTTCCTGTCTATTTTTTTCTAGCAAATAAAATTTATGGCTGCAATTTCTTCTGCGTATCTGGATTTAATGCATTTGTAATGTTATTCTGTACAAATATAAGTAATCAGTGTCAGGGAAACAAATTCTCACCATGCATATGTCACACAATCGTGTGTATTTCTACAAATTAAATAACATAAATAACTCTGAGAAGTAACGAACAACTGAAACTGTAAATACATATAAATCAACTAAAAAATAATCAGGCTTACAAAAATCTCACCAGAGTTTCCCAGAAAACAACTGTCCTCTTTCATGGCTTAGTTGCTTTTGTACAAGAGGGTATCTTGTTTTGCTAGAATTTCTCAGGTATTTTTTGTCAGGGTTTCACACGGTCTGTTAAATTGACAAATATCCTAATTTTCAAAAGATGCATTTAAGAGGACTTCATGGGAGGATCATATGAATCAGTCCAAATACCCCTAAAAGGTGAAAGGTCAGTAAGGAATCTTCTCTGATTCCTCCAGTTATCTCTCTCGCTTTCCTTGTCTTTTTCTTCTTGGAGTACGTTGCATTATTGATTTAGGTACCTTTCATATCTGTGCTACCAAACTGTGCGTTTTTTGAGGGCTCACAGTTTAGTAGATTACCTTGTATACATTAGCATTCAAAAAAGTTACAGAAGTGAGTATATTCTACAGCTAGGTAAGTCATGGAGCCCTACTGGGGGTAGTGACTAAGCTGAAATTAAACCTGGTTTAATAACCAGGTTTTAAATGTTGCTTTTCTTCATTTATTCATTCACTTATTCATCTATTATTTTGTTCATTTATTGAACAAATGCACTGAATGCCTACCATGTGCCATATATACTCTTCTAGGCATGTGGGATACATTTGTAAACAACAGAAACAAAGCAAAAACCAAAACCAAACAAAACTAAAAACCTTGCCTTCATGGAGCTTACCTTCTTGTGGAGGGAAAATGGCAATAATGAATATATAGCAGATAAGTCTTGTTGATACAGAGACTCTTTCTTCCCCCTCAAAATCACATTGTAACTAGGAAACACATCCATCATCTCTTTTTTTTTTTTTTTTTTTGAGACGGAGTCTCGCTCTGTCACCCAGGCTGGAGTGCAGTGGCCGGATCTCAGCTCACTGCAAGCTCCGTCTCCCGGGTTCACGCCATTCTCCTGCCTCAGCCTCCCGAGTAGCTGGGACTACAGGCGCTGCCACCTCGCCCGGCTAGTTTTTTGTATTTTAGTAGAGACGGGGTTTCACTGTGTTAGCCAGGATGGTCTCGATCTCCTGACCTTGTGATCCGCCCGTCTCGGCCTCCCAAAGTGCTGGGATTACAGGCTTGAGCCACCGCGCCCGGCCGCCATCATCTCTTTAAAGTTTCACAAAAAACCTCACAAAATCTAACATCATTCCAAGGTATGTAGTTAACAAAGCGGCAGTTACTGGCAATATTTTAGGTGTGGGTGAGGCATTGAACATGACCTTCAACCTAACCTAAATTTGAAACCCTGGTAAGCAGATGCTCAAAGTAATCTTTGTATTGTTTTATTTAATCAACTTTTCGTCAGGTACCGCTCTAACTGCTTTGAATACACATTATTACAACAACCCTATGTGGTAGGTACTATAATATCCCCTCTCTGTAGCTAAAAAGACGGAAGCACAGAGAATTTCAGTATTTTGCCTATGGTCACACAGCTGGCGAGAGCTGGGATTTGAACCAGACTCTATGCCCTTACCAGGTTCCCACTGGTGCCAGTAATAAACACTCAGTCCAAACAACCTCGTGAAAGCAAATGAACTGACAATATCTAATATAATTTTGTATATATGAAGTGTGTAAGAACTCAGATAACCTACCAGATTAGGTGGAAGACACGTTTCTGAGCCCATGTTGCAATTAAGTAAATGACCAACATTGGAAGGACCTGAGTTTATCAGTTAAGGAAAAACATCCTCTTCTCAGTCATGGCTGGCAGATGATGGGCGCCAGTAATTTCCCTTTATTTAGATGTTTCTTTATAATTGTTCTAATTGTCACCATTTATGACATCCTATATGTACTTATCTTGCTTACTGTCTGCATCCCTGTACTAGAATATAAGTTTTGGGCAGGCAAATTTTTTGTCCATTGAGTTTTCATCTGTTTCTCAATGCCAAGAGCAGTGCCTGACACATAGTAAGGCAATCAGTCAATATTTATTGAATGGAATAATTTGATGGCAATTTTATAATTTTAACACTACTGCAGTTTGCTCCCATGATGTCACCACCTACTAATATCTCTTGGTGAAATAAAAAAAGAGGAGAGGAAAGATTATGAAATGCAAACAAAATAAATGTACTTTTGCTGCTTTGAGTAATTAGCTGAAAGCTTTGGTATGAGATCAAATGTATAGGACTGGCTAAAAGAAAAGCCTGGCATATTTATCTATGGATTGCACATAATGTGATTACTCCAATTGCAAGTCATAGAAATGGGAAAATAGCTAATGAGATCAATACTTAGTGCTGAAACTCATAATCGTGGTTTTGGCCAGGTTCTTTGGAAGCTTTTTATTTAACTACATCTTTTCTTCTAGTCATAAATATGTTTTATTAGAGATGAATGAATTCATTCTCATGTTATAAACATTCAAACCTTATATAGTGCATTAGTCTGTTCTCATGCTGCTAATAAAGACATGCCTGAGACTCGGTAATTTATAAAGGAAAAAAGTTTAACTGACTCACGGTTCAGCATGGTTGGGGAAGCCTCAGGAAACTTAACAATCATGGCAGAAGGGGAAGCAAACACATCCTTCTTCACATGGTGGCAGCGACGAGAAGCGTCGAGCAAAATGGGGAAAAGCCCCTTATAAAACCATCAGATCTTATGAGAACTCACTCACTATCATGAGAATAGCAGCATGGGGGTAACCACCCCCATGATTCAATTACCTCTCACTGGGTCCCTTCCACAACACATGTGGATTACAGGAACTACAATTCAAGATGAGATTTGGGTGGGGACACAGCCAAACCACGTCATAGAATATTTGAATTCTTACTAAAAAAAAAGTAAAAATGGTCTCTCCAAAGTTCTTCCTAACACCATTCCTTCAAACTAGAATATTAACAAAATGTTTTACCTATCAGAAAGATGTGTTGTTATGGGCTCTTGAAGAGTCTTTATGTAGGCTGTTATGTGATGATAATGTTGTCCTGCAGGTAAACATAACAAAAATAATAATAATGATATTTTTTAAAAGATGAAAACAACACTTAGCAGTGATCATTTTGACACAGGGCCATACTCTTTTTTAATTTCTCTGGAAGGTATTAATTAATTTAACATGAATTAAATTTGCTTGAAAATATCTTGTTATGAGTAAGGAAATTTAAACTCTACAATGGCTGTGTATATGGGTAAAATATGAATTAAAAATGAATACATATCTAATTAAACACTTACACATATGTGGACCCCTGAAATAAATCAGGAAGCCCTAATGAGACTCAGTCAGGTTGTTTTCTACACAATCTTTTTTTTTTCCTATATGCCAAATAGTTCCTTTACTTTTTTTTTTTTGAACAGAAGAGACATTGGAGGCACACAGCCTGCATGGATTTTCTGTGGGCAGAAGCCTGTAGAGAAGTCTAGGAAGCTGCCCAGAAGAAGGGTGAGCCACGTTTCATAAACTGTGTATGGCAAAAATACATTCTTTGTCGTTTATAACTATTAGGTTGTTGAAAAAGTAATTGTGGTTTCTGCCATAACTATTAATGGCAGAAACCATAATTACTTTTTCACCAACCTAATACTATTGACATGGAACTTCAGTAACCACTAGAGTAAGTTCTACAGTCAAATAGTTTCAGGATGTAAAATCCAGGCTTTAAAGAGACGTAAGAGCTGAAGACAGGTAGAAGAATATATAGAGTCCTCACACAGTTGTGATTAGCCTTCATATGCCAGATTAGACTCTGTACTTCTTTCCTGTGAATAGCCCTGTCACACCCCTGTCATATTTTTGTATGGAATCTTGCTTTAAAATAATAACTATTACTACTATTAGAAATGAAGTACAGGAGAATAATTTCCAAGTTCCAGCAAATGCACCACTTATTTTATATTAAACAACATTTGATTTTAAAAATCTCTCCTGCATAATAAAAGAATTTTAATAGCCCTTTTAAGTTCCCTGAGATGAGTTTTTTGAAGTAAAATTTACATTGCACAGATCTTAAATGTAAAATGTGTTGAGTTTTGATAAATGTATACACTCCTGTAACCACCGCTACGATTGAAACAGAACAGTTCCATCATTCCGGAAAATTCCCTTACGTCCCTGTGCAATCAATTTCCACCTCCTTCCATAAGCAGCCATTGCTCTGGTCTCTATCACCATAAATTAGTTTTCTCTCTTTTCGAACTTCATATTAATGGAAAAATACAGTATTTAGTATGTGTCTGCCTTCTTTTGCTTAATGATTTTGGATTCATCCACGTGGTTGCAGGGATCAATATTTACCTCTTTTATTGCCGTGTTGTCTTCCATTTTATGAACATACCTCAGTTTGTTTATCCACTGTCCCGCTGATGAAAATTTCATTATTTCTACTTTGATATTATGAATAAAGTTACTACGAGCATTCTTGTAGAGGTGTTTTCTGTGTGTCTGGGTCTCTGTGTGTCTGTGTGAATGTGTGTGTGGTATTATCAAATATTTAGAAGTGGATTTACTGGGTGATAGAGATGTTAAACCTTTTTTTTTTTTTCTTTGAGATGGAGTCTTGCTCTGTTGCCCAGGCTGGAGTGCAATGGTGTGATCTCCACTCACTGCAACCTCTGCCTCCCAGGTTCCAGCAATTCTCCTGTCTCAGCCTCCAGAGCAGCTGGGATTACAGGCATATGCCACCATGTCCGGCTAATTTTTGTATTATTAGTAGAGACAGGGTTTCACCACATTGACCAGGCTGGTCTTGAACTCTGACCTCAGGTGATCCACCCACCTTGGCCTCCCAAAGTGCTGGGATTACAGGTGTGAGCCACTGCACCCGGCTTGTTTAACTTTATAAGAAACTGCCAAGCTCTTTTTCCATGTATATCTCTACCACCAATGTGTGATGGTTCTAGTTTCTTAATATTCTCATCTATAGTTGGTGTTGTTAATCTTTTTAATTTTAGTCATTCTAGTTAGTGTGAAGTGATGACATATTGTGGACTTATTTAGCACTTCCCTAATATCCAATGATATTGACCACTTTTATACATGTTTATCGTTATTTGTGTATCTTTGGTGAAGTATGTGCTCAAGTATTTTTCAACTGTTTAATTAGGTGTTTTGTGTATTTTTTTAGAGCTATACATATTCTGATATGCTTATTCATTTCTATTGTTGAGACAGGGTCTCACTCTTTTGCCCAGGTTGGAGTGCAGTGGTACCATCTCAGCTCACTGCAGCCTCTGCCTCTGAGGCTCAAGTGATTCTCCTGCCTCAGCCACCCAAGTAGCTGGGATTACAGGTGTGTGCCATTACACCTAGGAAATTTTTGTAATTTTAGTAGATATGGGGTTTCCCCACATTGCCCGGGCAGGTCTTCAACTCCTGAGCTCAAGCAATCTGCCCACCTCCACCTCCCTAAGTGCCGGGATTGCAGGCATGAGCCACCGTGCCTGGCCTACTTTCTTAATGCCCATTACCTTTTGATGAGAAGTTCTCAATTTTGGTAAAGTCCAATTTGCCCATTTTTTCTTTTACATTTAGAGCTTTTGCTATCTTTTCTTAAAGAAAATCTTTGCTTAGCCAGTTTAGTAAGGAGACTGACCTATATTTGCTTCTAGACGTTTTATAGTTTTACTTTTATTTTTAGGTTCACCTAATAGTAATTTGTATGTGAGGGATGAAGTAGGTGCAAAGTTTAGTTTTTCATTGTGTATCCAGTTGTTCCCACATCACATGTAGGTAGGACTTTCTTTCCTTATTGAATTGCCTTGGCACCTTGGTAAAAAATCAATTGACCTTTTATGTATCCATTCTCTGTCTATCCTTACCACACTGCCATACTGTCCTGATTATTTTGGCTTCATAGAAGTCTTGATATCAGGTAGTATGGATCTTCCAATTTTGTTCTTCAAGATGTTTTAAACTTCAAGATGTTCTTCAAGATGTTTTAAACCTTTGATTTTCAAAATAAACTTTAGAATAAATTTGTCAATTTATTGCCTATTGCCAAAAATGTCTGTTGCAGTTTCAATCACAATTGCACCAAATCTATGAATAAATTTTGGGAGAAATGACATCTTAAGAATATTAACTTTCTAATCCAGGAGCATGGTATATCTCTTCATTTATTTAGATCATCTATTAATCCTATCAGAAATATTTTATAGTTTTCAGTGTGCATGTATTTACATATTTTGTTAAATTTATTCTCAGCTATTTTTTATTTAAAATAGCTCATGTTATAATTATTTGCTGCTACTGAATAAATATACAATTGATCATTATATGGTGCTCTTGAATCCAGAGACATTGCTAAATTTATTTGTTCTAGTAGTTGTTTTGTACATTGCTTAGGATTTTCTAAATAAACAACCATCTCATCTGCAAACATAAACAGCTTTTACTTTTTATTTTCCCTTCTCTTATTCCTCCTTATATTTCCACATATATAAAATAAATGTAAATTTTCTTTTTTTAAAATTTTGAGACAGTGTCTCAGTCTGACACCAGGCTAAATTGCAGTGGCATGATCATAGTTCACTTCAACCTTGAAGTCCTGGACTCAAGCAATTCTCCTACCTCAGCCTTTTGAGTAGCTGGGGGTTATAGGTGTGTGTGCCACCATGCCCAGCTAAATTTTTAATTTTTTTTTTTGGTACAGACAGGATATCACTATGTTGTCCAGGCTGATCTTGAACTCCTGGCCTCAAGTGATGCTCTCACCTTGGCCTTGCAAAGTGCTGGCACTACAGGCATGAGCCACTGTGCCCAGCCTGTTTTTTTTTTTTTTTTCTTGACATGTTGCATGGGCTAGGATTTTCAATACTGTGTTGAATAGAAGTCAGGGAAGTAAGCACTTTTGCCTATCCTTGTTACCTTGTATATAATGTATCATTTCCTTTGGCTGCTTTCAGAATTTTGTGTTTGACATCTAGCAATCTTACTATGATGTGCTTGAGAGAGAGTGTCTGTTTGATTTATCAGAATTGGTTGTCTTAACCAATTTGTTGGTTAAGACATTTGTTGTCTTAACCATTTGTTGATGGGTAAGTTTATGTTTTTCGTAAATTTAGAGATTTGGGGGGCTACTATTTCTTCAAATATTTTTTTGCTCCACTTTTTATCTCACTGAAGTTGTTTATTATCTCTACTTTTCATAATGTATAATTTCTGATGATCTGAAATCAAATTAATAGATCTTGTTTTCTATTCAATCTCTTAAGCCCAGCCAGAGGATTTTACAATTTCTGTTGTTACAGTTTTCACTTTTAGAATTTCTATTCAGTTCTTCTGGAAAGTTCTCATTTCTATTCTGGCATTTCTCATTGTTCACTCATTATTACCACCTTTTCCGTTATATTCTTAAATATATTTATAGAAGCTGTTTAAAAGTCTTTGTCTGCTAGCCTCCAAATCCATGGCATCTTACTGACTGTTTCTATTGAGTTTTTTTATCTTGATTCTTGAGATCTTTGCTCTAGCAGGCAGTTGAATTCTTGGTTGACCGTCCTGACATTGTGGAAGATTGTTTTTCCCTTTGGTTAGGGCAAGTCTGTTTCACTTTTACATTTATTTTTAGGATGAATGTTAAGTCTTGGGTTATAGAATTGATTCCTAAGGTTTGGCTTTTTAAGTTTCAATAGAAATTTTTATTTCTATTGACCGCTAATATGACTAAATTTAAGTTCCAAACTCTCTTCTATGTGCCATGCAGTATTTGAACTACTGAGCTTTTTAAATCATTCACCTGTCACTTTTTGCTGGGCTCCTTGGATTCTCCACATATGTTCAGGGGTCAGCTAAAATTTTCAGGGGTTTTTATATGTAAATATGTGCACTCTACATTCTGTGGTCACCTCCCCGAGATGTTCGTGCTCAGTCACTGTGACATGTCAAACCAGTATGAACGTAAATATAAGTTCTGGTCATCCAGTGCTACCCAGACAAGGGGGTAACCTTATGGAAAAAGCAGAATAAATGTTAGTCTGATTCAATGTGGTCCCATTATCCAGGGTCAAACCTCCTCCAGTTTCTGTCTTCTTTTGTTCGTTCTGTAGTAACTTTGAATAATTGTTGTTTATATTCTGCTAAGAGTTATACTTGTTATTATATTACAGGATTTGTTCAATCCAAACTACTTCACCATTCGTGAACCCAGAAGTCTTCCATATTTGTTTGTAATAAAAACGATGTTTCCCCTGTTCATAAATATATTGTCAACTCTGTAGGATAATATTTTCAAAATTTCAAATATAGTATGAAAAACAAAAATTACCCATAATTTGACTACCTGAACAACCATAGTTAAATATTTGAGGTCTCTGTCTCCAAACCTTTGCCCATGCCAAAGTAAGTGATGCAATGTTCTATGATTTACCTCTAGCAAGGCTGTAGGCACCTGAACCATTTTTCTATGCTCTATCAAGAAACCTGGAAGAAGGTTCAGAAGCATTAGGTTTTGATTGTTTCATTTAGTTTGGCACAGTCATAAACAGAAATAGAAATAAGAAATCGAAATGTTATGACAGTAGTCAGAAAGAGTTTACAAAATAGATATTTACACATTGATGATTTCCTCTTTGATGATGGGTTATTCAGAAGTTTGTTGTTTAATTTCCAACTAGCTGAGTGAAGTTTCAAAGATGTTTCTGTAATTGATTGTTAAATCAATAATTCCCTTGTCACAGAATATACATTGTATGATGGAATCCTTTTAAATTTGTTGAGACTTGTTCTATCTTGTCCAAAATATGGCCTATCTTAGTAAAAGTTCCAGTTCCATATGCACTTATAAATAATGCATATTCTGTTTTGGGGAAGAATGTTTTATATATGTTCCTTAGGTCAATTTAATTGAAGTCTTGTTTAAGTCTTACATACTTGATGATTCTCTATTTGTTTTATCAATAACTAAGAAACAACTGCTGAAATTCCTTTGTGTGTGTGTGTGTTTATGTGTAACAGTCTCACTCTTGTCGCCCAGGCTGGAGTTCAGTGGCATAATTTTGGCTCACTGCAACCTCTGCCTCCCAGGTTCAAATGATTCTCCTGCTTCAGCCTCCTGAGTAGCTGGGATTACAGGCACCTGCCACCATGCCTGGCTTATTTTTGTACTTTTAGTAGAGACTGGGTTTCACTATTTTGGCCAGGCTGGTCTCGAACTCCTGATGTCAGGTGATCCACCTGCCTTGGCCTCCGAAAGTGCTGGGATTACAGGCATGAGCCACTGCACCTGGCCAACTGCTGAAAATTGTAATTATAATCATGAATTTCTGCTTCACGTATTTTGAAGCTCTGTTATTAGGTGCATATAAACATGTGGATTGTTAATATCCTCTTGATGATCAATCCATTTATCATTAAAAAATAACCCTTATACTTAGTGATGTTCTTTCTCCTAAAATCTACTGCATCTGATATTTAAAATAGCTATACAGTTTATATTTAATATTATATATTTAATATATTTCATATTTACTAAACAGTAAATATTAATATTTAATAGTTTATATTTAATAAAGCTACTTGTCCAAAATATGGCCTTTCTTAGTAAAAGTTCCAGTTCCATATGCACTTACAAAGAATGTATATTCTGTTCTGGGGAAGAATGTTTTATATATGCTTCTTAGGTCAATTTAATTGAAGTCTTGTTTAAGTCTTGTATATACTTGATGATTCTCTGTCTACTTGTTTTATCAATAATTGAGTAACAACTGCTGAAATTTCTAATTACAAGTTTCTGCCTCGTGTATTTTGAAGCTCTGTTGTTAGGTTCATATAAACATGTAGGGTTGTGATATCCTCCTGATGATTGATCCATTTATCATTAAAAATAAATTGTGTTTTATGTATATTTATAAAATATAATAT
>NW_012119932.1:2660444-2660747 GCF_000951035.1 Colobus angolensis palliatus
GTCTAAACTGTTTACATTTAATGTGATTTTAAAAATATATTGTTGGGCTTAAATCTATCCTCTTGCTATTTTTTTCTATTTGTTCCACTTGCTTTTTGCTCCTTTTTTACTTTCTGACATCTTTTGTATTTTTATTTTGTTATTACATTATATGTATTTGTTAGCTTACTAGCTGTATTTATTTTTAAGTGGTGGTGTTAGGGCTTATAGTATATAACTTAGTACAACCTATCTTCCGTGTTTTTCTTAATATATGTATGCTTTTCTTTACTTTCTTTTTTTTTTAATTTTATTTATTTATTT
>NW_012119932.1:2665916-2700180 GCF_000951035.1 Colobus angolensis palliatus
GGCTGCAACAGCTGACCAGCACCGATTGTCCAGCACTCACTAGTGAGATGACCCCAGTACCTCAGTTCAAAATGCAGAAATCACCAGTCTTCTGTGTCCTTCGTGCTGGGAGTTGGAGACTGGAGCTTTTCCTACTCGGCCATCTTCGCTTTTCTTTACTTTCTTGACCATATGGGATATAGTTATAAAAGCTGTTTTAATGTCCTAATACACTAATTCTATCTTCTGTGTTATTTTTGGATTGTTTTAAATGTATGTTTTCTCATTACAGGTCGTATTTCCCTGCTTTCTTCCACAACTGTTCATTTTTATTGAATGTCATACCTTGTGACGTTTACCTTGTTGAATACTGCATATACGTATGCATATACGGTCATCTCTTGGTATCCAAGGGGGATTGGTTCCAGAACTCTCCCATGGATACCAAAATCTGAGGATGCTCTAGTCTCTTATATAAAATAGTGTAGTATTTGCACATAATCGATGCACATCCTTTTTTTTTTACTCTAAATCATTTCTAGATGACTTATGAAACCTAATACAACGTAAATGTCATGTAAATAGTTGTTATGCTACATTGTGTATAAATAGTTGTATGCTGTATTATATAAAAAGTAATAAAAATTTTAAAATTTGTATCATTTTATTGTTGTACTGCTGTTTTTATTTTAAATTTTTCAATATTTTTGGTCTGCACTTGGTTGAAACCATGGACACAGAACCCATAGACATAGAGGTCTCACTGTATATACATACTTATGTATGTACGAGCTTTGTTTTGGGACATATTTAGTTACTTGGAAACAGTTTGATTGTATCAAGGCTTGCATTTAAGATTAGTTAACTGGACTGGAGCAGACTTTATTCTAGAGCTGATTGTTTTTCCTGACTTTTCCTAGCTTGATATCCATCGAAGCACTCTGTCTGATTCCCTATATATTATGACATATTCCTATTTTGCCTGGTGGGAACACTGACTATTCCAAGTCTTGCATGAGCTCTGAGGGAAAGTTCTGCTTGATCTTTTGAGTGGTTCATTCTCCAACCTTAAGAAGCTTCCCAACATATAGGTACTGGTTATACTAAGCAGAAGATGGGAGGGGCCTTCTCTGGATCTCCAGTGCTCTTTCCGTACGCACCTCTTTCTTTACTAATGCCATGCCCTGTGAACTTTTGACCCTTGGCCTGCCCTGAACTCTCAATTTCATCTTCTTAGCTCAGCAATAAACCTCTCAGTTTTGACCGGGTTCCCTCTCCCTGTGCTAAAGTCTGGAAACCCATTCCAGGAAATAAACTGGGACAATCCCAGGGTTCATCCCATTTGTTTCCCCTCTCTCAGGCATTCCTGTCCTACAATGCTTGCTGCCCAATGTCTGAAAATCATTCTTTCTTATCTTTTCACCAGGCTATTAGTTGTTTTTATTGGGAAGATAAACCTGGACCCTGTTACTCCAATTGGCCTGAAGCAGAAGTTCCCATATACTTATGATGATGCGAAATTAAGCAAGGTGCTATGGGAAAAAAAAATAAGTAGACTAATGGGCTGTTCTATGGACTCTCTTCTCAGCCACCTTTTGTAATCTGGCTTCTTTTTCTTTTTTTAGTTTGTAAGCAACATATAAAACATGGGGTAGCGGGGCTAGGTAAGGTATAGATTCTGGTGAACAGAAATTGGAGCACTACTGCCAGATGTATGCCGTGACAGAGGACAGAATCTGGAAGAAAGACAAGTAAAAGCTGGGCCAACCACAGGGAATTTGGAGGCTTGGTTCTAGGAATGAGTTTCAGGTACACCATTCAGTGTGGTCAGTGTGCCCCCAAGCAGCCAGCTATGTGAGCATTTGTTTGTGTCCGCATTCTACTCTCCATCCCAGGGGGTTTTGAACACCATTTTCTAGTCATAGTAGGTACGCTCCTCCCTCACTTCTAAACAACTCCATCCTTATAATTACATCATATGTAACCTAGCTCACATAAGACCATTTGAAAGAAAGAATCAGGCAGGTGCGGTGGCTCATGCCTGTAATCCCAGCACTTTGGGAGGCCAAGGCGTGCAGATCACTTGAGGTTAGGAGTTCGAGACCAGCCTGGCTAACATGGTGAAAACCTGTCTCTACTAAAAATACAAAAATTAGGCATGGTGGCAGGTGCCTGTGGTCCTAGCTACTCAGGTGACTGAAGAAGGAGAATCGCTTGAACCCAGGAGGTGGAGGTTGCCGTAAGCTGAGATGACACCGCTGCACTCTAGTCTGGGTGACAGAGCGAGACACTGTCTCAAAAAGAAAAAAGAATGAAAAGAGACTTCAACTGTATTTGTATTATAATGGCACTAAACAACATGAGTGCTTTCTGCGTATATTAGTTTCCTAAGGCTGCCATAACAAATTATCACAAACTGTGTTGCCTGAAACAACAGAAATGTATTCTCTCACAGTTCTGGAGGCCTGAAGTCTGAAATCCAAGTGTCAGCAGGACCACGCTGCCTCTGAAAGCTCCAGGGAAGAATCCTTCCTTGCTTCTTCCCAGGAGTTGGCGGTTGCTGGGGATCCCTGGCGTTCCTTGGTTTTACAAGTGTCACTCCAATCTCAGCCTCTAGCAGCACACAGTCTTCTTCTCTGTGTGTATCCTCTGTGTCTTTGTGTCTGAATCTCCCTTTGCTTCCTTTTATAGAAACACCAGTGATTGAACCTAGAGCCCACCCTAATCCAAAACGACTTCATCACAACATGATTACATTTGTAAGACCCCAGATTAGGTCACATTCACAAGTACTGGGGCTGGAACCTAGACATATTTCTTGGTGGAGGGGGGTACATAATATAACCCACTACAGGTAGTATGCCAAATATCTTTCTTTTACCCTTAATTCTACACTCCACCTTTCTCTACCATTCTCTCAGTCCCTGGAGGCTGACCTTTATGGGTGACATCAGGGGACCCCATGATCTCTGGCTTCTAGTTGTGTTTAGTGAATGAGGACCCCAGGAGTTGACTGGAATAACTGAGAAGACTGAAAACAGATAATTTATTGACCTGCTTCCCTCCTGTGAGGTGACTCCTAGTGTTGCTGTGAGCCATAACAGAAGGTCCTCGGGCTGCCTGCTGTATTTTCACTCTGTTTCCTGGTTCTGGAAAATTCTTCCTCTTGCCCTTTGGACAGGGATTGGGGATACAGTATGGCTCCCATTAGGTCCTGTAATCTATCTTGCAGTCTCTTTTTGTTATCAGGACCTTTATTAGCAAACCATCTAGAATTATCATAATGTGTGTGTGCCATCTGCTTTCTGTCGGGACCCTGACATTTATCCACTATTAGGTGGGCTTCAGTTCTTCTAGAAAAATGATTTTAAAAAGTGCTTGAAACTCATCTCATAACACCAAGTGTAAAAGAAAAAGTAATTATTTTAATGAAAACCTTTATAGATAATACTATACACTGCTTCTTAAATGTATGCAGGTGCAAATAGTATATAATTAACTATATAGGACTTTATTATACAAATTAATTATATTATTTTCTGTCTACCTTTTATTTGTTTTATCAATACCTCAGATACTGGCCCTGAAATCTTACTTCCCTTGCTATTATATGTACTTCCAAGTGTTTTATGTTTTTGTTTTTGTTTTTAACCTGACTCCTAGTTTGTTGCTAATATACTTTGGTCTGAGAGATACAATCATCTAGTTTACAGGATTTTTCGTTACACTGCATATTAAATTGAGAATTTCAGGTGAAATCAGAGCCGATAAATGTTGAGTGAGTACAGACAAAATACATTTCTTTAAAGAAGATGTTTGCTAGAAGCTCTTCTAAATGCTTAGATGCGTTTTTCTCCCAGTGATCTGAGGTGGGCAGAAGTCTGATATTTGAATAAACATGTCCATTTTTATTGACTTGAAGTCAGTTTAATAATTACAAATAAGCCCATAGTCCGTAAGTGCTTCCTTATCCATATTTTGCCTTTCTCAGCTTTCAGACTGGCCAGGAATTCCACACAAGGGAGGTGCTATCACTTTCCTATGCTTTTCACTCATTTCTTTATAGAACATAGACTGTACTTATCTTAAATAGAAATGCACCCAATGTAGTGGAGGTAAATATGAACAGCTCATGGGTTTTTGGAGTCATCAGTCCCACCCTTCTGGTCAGTATCCATGACAGATTTTACATATGGAGGCTAGATGAATTTATTTGCATTTGTTTTTAATGTTTTATGCTACAGAACTTTAAAAAATATACTTAAAAAACCAGTTAATATGTTTTTCTTTTTCTAAAAAAAAAAAGAAAAAAAATGAGATACATGTGCAAAACGTGCAGATTTGTTACACAGGTATATGTGTGCCATGGTGGTTTACTGCACCCATTGGCCCATTCTCTAAGTTCCCTCCCCTCACCCCTCACCCCCCAACAGGCCCTAGTGTGTGATGTTCCCCTCTCTGTGTCCGTGTGTTTTCTATGTTCAATTCCCACATATGAGTGAGAACATGTGGTGTTTGGTTTTCTGTTCCTGTGTTAGTTTGCTGAGGATGATGGATTCCAGCTTCATCCACGTCCCTGCAAAGGACATGATCTCATTCCTTTTGATGGCTGCATAGTATTCCATGGTGTATATGTACCACATTTTATTTATCCAGTCTATCACTGACGGGCATTTGGGTTGGTTCCATGCCTTTGCTATTGTAAACAGTGCTGTAGTAAACATATGCAGCATGCATCTTTATAGTACAATGATTTGTAGTCCTTTGAGTGCATATCCAGGAATGGGATTGCTGGGTCAAATGTTATTTCTGGTTCTAGATCCTTGAGGAATCGCTATACTGTCTTCAACAATGGTTGAACTAATTTATATTCCTACCAACCGCATAAAAGTGCTTCTTTATCTCCACAGCCTCACCAGCATCTATTGTTTCCTGACTCTTTAATAATTGCCATTCTGACTGGTGTCAGATGGTATCTCACTGGAGTTTTGATTTGCATTTCTCTGATGATCAGTGATGCTGAGCTTTTTTTCATATGTTTGTTGGTTGTGTAAATGTCTTCTTTTGAGAAGCGTCTGTTCATATCCTTTGCCCACTTTTTGATGGGATTGCTTGTTTTTTTTCTTTTAAGTATGTTTAAGTTCCTTGTAAATTCTGGATATTAGCCCTTTGTCAGATGGGTAGATTGCAAAGCTTTTCTCCCGTTCTGTAGTGTGCCCGTTCACTTAGATGATAGTTTCTTTTGCTGTGCAGAAGCTCTTTAGTTTAATTAGATCTCATTTGTCAATTTTGGCTTTTGTTGCAATTAACAGAAAATCATGGACTTTTAGAACTGGAAAAAAACTTAGTGACCATTAAAAGTAATTGCAATGATTTTACAATAGAAGAAATAAAGCCTTGGAAAGGTAGGAGCCCTGCTCTAAGAACAGTGGCTGGTCACCTAGCCAGGAGCACGTCCTGGGTCTCTGGAACCCTAGTCCAAAGCAGAACAGTCATCTCAGAAACTAATTCACCCTTCCGGTAAAGATGGCATTGTCCTCTGAAGCTTTTCAAAAAATATTGTTTAGTGTGAAACTCTATTCATTTCTCTCTTCAACTCTCCCTGCAGAATGTGATTACACAGCTTGTAAAGAAGACGTAAAGCTGGGATGCATGTGAACAGACCCTAGCTGCACAATGCCTAGCAGATAATAAGTTGATTTTATTATATGAGAAGTAAAACTGCCAAAATAATAGCAATCAGCGGCAATGTTGTAATGCTAAGGCAAAGCCTCTAAAGCTCTTATGCTATTATAAACTGCCCATAGTTCTAGCTAGTCAACTAATTGTTCATACCAGGTTCTTACGGTATTTAATTTACCTGTCATAGCAACAACCTAAAAACAAGGGTAGTCCTTACATATGGCTCCCATTTCGTATATATCAATTCTTCTAAACAACTTTATCCTTATTTATTTTTGCTTCATTGTTATCCCAAGTATGAATTTAAGGCCAGGACACTTTAAAGAAACTCACATAGTTGTGCAACCAGGTCTTTTATATCTGCCAACCAGAAAGTAATGATTAATATAATCTACTTGGCTACTTGAAAAGAGATAACACCTCAGGACTTCAGAACTCATGTTTTTTAATGTAAAAACAAATATGAAATGTCAATGGTATGGGGTAAGATGATGCTAAAATACGACTATCTAAAAATCATAAAGAAAATTCTCCATGAGATTAGGATTTAACAGCCTCTGGGAGAGTTTATATGTTAAATTTTTACCAGTTATTCAATACTCCCATATACACATTTCTTCAAAGTTGTGTATTAGGCCCAGAGCTGATGATACATTGTATTGCTCAAGTGGCTTTGAGCAGTGAATGTTTTCACAAATCTCTAAAGTTGCACTTTTTTTTGTTTTTAAGACTAGAAGATTCTGGTTCAATGTGTACATTTTGCTGGGCACATATGGGACCATCAACAAATAGTTGATGAATGAATGAAAATTGTATTAAATAAGCAAGAGCTAAGCTATTTTCATCAATCACATTTTTGGACCTTGCAGGCGACAGTCCTGGCTTTTCTCACAAGCTGTAATGAATATCATTCCCTTTCTCCACCAGATGCCTCCTTTGCCCTTCTCTACTTCACCTCTGTCCCAGGAGGTCAATTCAGGACTCCACCAAGGACTCACTTGCCCCTCAGCTTCTGTTTACCTTCAGCCAAGAGGAGGCACCAGCAGAGATGGAAGTTGGAGGAGGGAGAAGCCCAGGTGTGCATTTGTCTGCTCTCTCCCTGCCCTCCCTGCTGGGCTGCTGTGGTTGTTTCATTTACCAACTGCCACAGCTCTTGCCAGCTGGTCTTTCCTGGAGCCTGGTAACTGGTCCCTTTTTTGTCCCTTTAGACCGAGGGGTAGTGACAGTTCTTGTATCCTCCAGTCCTGGAGGACTGCATTATCCTCTACTGTCCAAGCCTTTGCAAACAGTCCTTTTAGTAAATGCTCCTTAATTTCTCAGCTTGAGTAAACCATCTGTTTCCTGCCAGGACTCTTACTGGTACATAAAAGTTTTAAGAAGCTGCATATCTGCCATATATTGAAGCAAAATACGAGAAGATGAAACTAACCCCACCCATGAGAAAGGAAAGTGGGGCTCATTTGTGATAGGTTACCTGATACTTTCAGGTCAATCTGATGAGGTTTCCTATAGCTGACAAGGAATAATCCATCCTCCTATCATGATCACATGGAGGTTTTGTGTCAGGCACTGGGAGGGTGCAGGAAGATTATTAGACATAATTCCTGTTTCAAGGAGTTTCCAGTCTAGTTGGTGGATAAAGCTCACACTATAATCAGTGCAAGACAGGGTGTAGGTAAATGTCAGATGGGATGGCCTTAGACACAGTGACTCTTATTTCTCCAGGTCAATTTAGGTACAGGGGTGAAGGGCGGGGGCATAGGTGAGGGGAGGACACACCAAAGTCCCTAGATTCTGGATTCAAATTTGGCTCTGTTGTTTCCTGGTTATGCGACCGAGGATAAGGCATTCTTTCCCTCTGGGGCTCAGTTTGCTTATTCATGAAATGGACATGCTAATGCTGATACCTATCACTCAGAATTATTGTAGGAATTACACAAAAACATCCATGTAATGAATTTAACATAATGTTTGACCCCCTAGGAAGAACTCAATACATGCTAGTTGTTGTTATAAGTAAGACGTGGTAGAAGCAGGCAGGGTGAGTTAGCTTGCAGCCTAGAAGTAGGAACTACAGAAAATTGCAGAAAAGCATTTAATAGAATATTCTGTTGCTACATCCAATATGGTGATGATACTTCCACCAGACTTAAGATGTGCGTGTACTCTTTAATTGCAAAAAAGACAATGAACTAGAACTCCTATATAATTGGGTGGATCTTCAGGAGACCAAGGGAAGGCACATGTGAGGAAGGACAGGCTCAATATCAAGGGGCCATCTAAGAAGGTAAAATATACAACAAGGTCACGTGACTGTTGAGGGCAGGAAATCCAGGCCTCACCCTCAGGAGTCCATGTTCCCACTGAGTCAACTTATGTGAATCAGACAGAGCTGGAGTGCAACGAAGGAAAAGAGAATGTCCTCCAATGTCTAACTTTTCCTGATGAATCACAGATACACTGGAAAAATCGATTTCACTTGCTCTGATTTCTGTGCAAATTGTAAATAACTCAATTCTCATATTGCCCTTTCCAAGCATGATGTAGAAATTGCAATTTCTGAAAGACCCTGCCAATTATCTTGCTAGTATATTTGTGGGCATCTTGATTGTAAGATGCAAACCAGTTTTAGAAACATTCGAACTTGAAAAAATGTCTGCTGTTGAGTTGAGAGCAAATAGTGCCGGATGTAGAACAAATGTGGACACAGCTCCTGCAAAGCGCCACCACCCTGCATGAGGACTGCCGACAATTTTTTAGCTTTTGCATATTTAGATAATAACTATACAAGATGATATAGAAATAGATGTTATAGAAGGTTGACATTTTTCTGTATATATATTTAAAGATCCTGGGGTTGATTTTTAAATCCCTTATTTCAGGAACATAAATAAATCAATAAGAAAAACACCAAATAACCCCATTTAAAAGTGGGCAAAGGATATGAACAAACACTTCTCAAAAGAAGACAAACTAGTGACCAAGAAAGATATGAAAAAAATGTTCAACATCAGTCATCATCAGAACAATGCAAATTAAAACCACAATGAGATATCATCTTACACCAGACAGAATGGCTATTAGCAAAAAGTCAAAAAATAACAGATGCCGGCAAAGTTGTAGAAAAATGAGAATGCTTATACACTATTAGTGGGAATATAAATTAGTTCAGCCCCTGTGGAAATCAGCTCAGAGATTTCCCAAAAACTTAAAACAGAACTACCATTTGACCTAGCAATCCCTTTTTAAATTTGCAATGTGGAAGTGAAGAAAACAAAATCTGGAGCCATATTGCCTGTGTTCAAGGTCTTTACTACTTATGTGAACCCTTGAGCTACAAGTGTCTCAGTTTCCTTATCCGTAAAATGCAGATAATAATGGTATCTACCTCACGAGGTTGTTGGGAGCATGACACATAGTAAGTACCATGTGAGTGTCTGAGTAATTCCTTGCTCATTGACTGTTTTCCACCTTCAAAGACTTTAAGTTATAAGAGAACAAGGATCTTGTCATGCCCTGTTCAACACGCCATCCGCAGGCCCTAGAGTAATGTCTTGCATACAGTAGGTGCTCAATAACTACTTATTAAATGAATGACCACATGCACTTATATAAATAAATAAATGAACAAACCATCATTTTCTAATTGCATGATGAACAATTCATCACCAATTAGCAAAGAGAAAGATCTATTATGACACTGAAAACTAAAATTCACTGTAACTTCTAGGAAGCTGCTTTCTCAGGTAACTGTTTGAAAAGCAATATTTGCCACTAGAATATGCGATTTGCTTTCAAAGAAAGAGCTAGAAACAATGTTTCCTCCATCAGTCGATCTGGAACATGGCCCTGCCAAGCCTAAACTGCTCTCAGGGGACCCTGTGCTGCTCGAAGGAGCTGCCAGATGTGGCTTGCTTGTGAAATACACGAGCACAATGTCTCAAAGAAGGACTGAAATGCTTGATGATTACGCAAAAGCCAGCCAAGCCTACAGAGGTAGACGGCTTAGTCATTGTTTCTTTTAAGCTATGCTTTTTAACAGACAGCAAGGTACCCTACCAGCAGCCCATGATGCTGGTTTGCTGCGTGGACGAGTTACTGCATCTGGCCTAAAGTTTAACAGCACAAGTCCTTCAGTGACTGAATTAGGCAAGTTTATGATTAACCATTTTTACCATTTAATTAGCTGTTTTATATGTGTATTTCCTCCCAAGTCTTATGTTCAATGTGACATTTGGTTTATTGCACACTAGTTTCAGAAGCAAGCCTGAAAAAGAATCTTACTGTCTCCGGAGGCCTGAATAGCACATCTGTTTATATGTGAATCTGCTGCAGAACCCCCAACACGGAAACCAGGTGACATTCAGGGAGCTCAAAGCAGGAAAACATTCAGAAGCATTTATTCTGGGAAAGGACAGAGGGTTTATAAATCTCATCCTGAAAATATATAACCAAAAGCCTAGTACATCACCATTTTATCTTCTTTAAGATTCTACTTTCAGGAACTCACATAATCACTTTCAATCACATATGAGCATCTCACAGCATGTCATCCTTCTCTCACAGGAAAATAAAATTTGATTTTGATCCTCCAAAATCTACCTCTGATTTACTACTAGCTTTGTGTGGCACTAATTCTCATAACATTTTCACATTACAGTTTAAATAAATAGAATAATGACCAATGGTAATGCAAGAGGAGAACCTTAATGTATAGAAAACATTTGGCTACACACACACATATACCCTGTGACTTGCTAGGGTGAGCCATGTGAGAGAAAATGGAACTACTACTGGAACAGAAACAACTTATAGTAAAAATTTTCAGGCAGTTAAAATAAATAGGATAGACCAGGCACATTGGGATCCCAGCATAGCAATTTATAAATAGGATCCCTACACTTTGGGAGGCTGACATGGGAAGATCACCTCAGATCAGAAGTTCAAGACCAGCCTGGACAACGTGGCAAAACCCTCTCTACAAAAAATACAAAAATTAGCCGGGCATGGTGGCACATGCCTGTGGACCCAGGTACTCAGGAGGCTGAGGTGGGAGGATTGCTTGAGCCTGGGAAGTCGAGGCTGCAGTGAGCTGAGATCACGTGACTGCACTCCAGGTTAGACAACAAAGTGAAACCTTGTCTCAAAAAAATAATAAATAAATAAACAGATAAATAAATAAACAGGATAGACTGCTGTCTCAAATAACTTTCTCTAAACAGAAAGGGAGAGAGATAAAGATTGAAGGAAGGAAAAGAGGGAGGAAGAAAAGAGGGAGGAAGGGAGGCAAGCAGGTAACAATTTTCCAGACACTTTATTTATTTATTTATTTATTTTTGAGACAGAATCTTGCTGTCACCCAGGCTGGAGTGCAATGGCGCTATCTCGGCCCACTGCAACCTCCACCTCCCAGGTTCAAGCAATTCTCCTGCCTCAGCCTCCTGAGTAGCTGGGAGTACAGGTGCTTGCTACCACTCCCTGCTAATTTTTGTATTTTTAGTAGAGATGGGGCTTCACCATATTGGTCAGGCTGGTCTTGAACTCCTGACCTCAGGTGATCCACTCGCCTCGCCCTCCCAAAGTGCTGGAATTACAGGCATGAGCCACTGCTCCGGGCCTATCTTTGAAACCGGATTAATGCACATTTCATATGGAAATATAGACAGCATTCTCTATCATTCTTAGCATGGTCATCATTTTCATGAGATATGTGTTAATCCTGTTTCAAAGACAAGAAACTCAAGTATTAGACTTTTCTTGACTTCTGTTGCCTCCTTTTATATGCAGAGAAATTAAGTGGCTACACTTCTGCCCCCGTATTTTTTTTCCCAGCCCCCTCCACCCATCCCGCTCCTGGGTGGGAGAACTGACTGAATCTAATTGAAGAACAGGGAGGAGATACTGAGCCTGTGTAGATGCCTCTTCTTCCTTCTTTTTCCTGAGGACCAATGCACCTGAGCTGATTTTCACAGCTGCTTTGCCAGGTGCAGTGTCTGCCTCAGTATGGGGAGGTCTGCCTAGATCTAGGACCACAGTGATGGGGTGTGGGTAAGTACGCACGTTCTGAAACCCAGTATGAGAAAGTTTATTGGCCTTCATATATAAGCCAAATTCTCTTTGACTCAGAATATAGGTGCTGTTTTGACACCCATTTGCTTTACTACTTTGCCTCAAATCTCAGCTGATCAAACGTCCTGCAGAAAAGAGGAGTATTATTTTATTGGGTCTGTTTGGATCCCACACCCTAAACTTGTAGAAATTTATTTACTTGCTTAAGGCCACAGAGCTGGAAAGAGACAGGAACAATAAATGAATCCAGTCTGTCTACACTCACTCAGGGTGTGTTCCACTTCTTGCCTCCATCATTACAGAAGAGCAGCACCTCATTCTGAGATGGCAAGTTCTAAAGGATGATTAAGGGCCTAGGGGAAACTGATGCCTCTGCCTTTGAAACATAGAGCACAGCCTAACAGTGAACTTCGTTAAGCTGCAAATCACTCAGGAAAGTCTTTCAAAAGCTTGGAAATGTATTAAACAAGTTGGAAAAGTCCAGAGACAGTCAAAAGAGACTGATCCTTGCAGAATGCAGACAGGAGGTGGGTTGAAGGAGGAAGGCAGGACTTCGTATATATCAGCCCTTAATATATCTATAATTTCCTTCATATCTCTCCATTAGAATGAAGCTCCGGGAGTTTTATTTCCGGATGCCTTTCTAGTGCCTAACCCAGGGCCTGGCACTGACTTAGTAAATATTTTTTCATCAGGTGCATGCCTATGTATGCTGAAAGAGAAGAAGGAAAGCAAGAAATTGCCAGCCTTTCTAAGTTGTTTGCTTATCTTTTTCCTTCTTCTTCTACTGACATTACTGCTGTTTTTCCTCCTCCTCCTCTTCCTCCTCTTTCTCCTTCTTTCCCTATCCATCTTCCTTCCGTCTCGCTTCCTGTCCTCCTTCTCCACCTTCTTCTTCCACATTTCTAAGTAATATGAACACTTCTAGGACTACAAATTTGGGATATTTCACCTCAAAGATATTTTCTGTTCTGTACAATGGGAAAAACGGGCCAAGTTTCCAGATCTCTCAAAATAATGCTATTTTGGCTATTGGATTTTTTAAAGTTTTCTCTAAGTAAATCTACTTTTAAAAATTTCTAAAATTTAAGAATATTTATAAATTCTTTATTTTTTCCATAACAGCTAATGCCACATTCTAGTTTAATAGCATTTGCAAATTTCAGTAATGTCTTCCTGCTCCCTTGTTCAGACTCAGAAACAGTGTCATAAAGGAGACTGGACATAGGCCTGTTACTGAGATGCAATTGAATCATCTGCACCACTTTTCTTTTCCATACAGATTATTTGCAAACTTTTATAATCTTGGAGAAGGAGAAAAAGCACTGGAGACATGAGATTTAGAGGCAAGAAGCAAGGTGTGGTCCCAGCTCACTATGGTCCTACTGTCTGACTTTGAACATTTCCTTGAGTTCTCTATGTCTGATTTTGCTCAGGACAAATAAGGTGACCTTAAGGTCACTGCTTCTAAATAGTCTGATTCTACTACTCTCATTTTGTCACAAAATCAGTATCATCTTTACATCTTCCTTTTACACTATAAAGGCATTTAAAAATCCTGCATTTTCTTCTTATAGAGAAGACTCAAGACTCACTTCCACACCTCATTCTCATAATCAGACTTTTTCATTTGTTCTTTGGTCACTCTGGTAGTTATATTGTAGTTTCCTTTGTTCAGTCTCCAAGATTTTCATCAACTTTCCTCTAATTACTTTAAAAAGTAAAGACAGGTATCTTAGTTTCCCATTGCTGCCACCACAAATTACCCCAAACTCAGTGGGTTAAAACCACACAGATTTGTTCTCTTACAGTTTTGGAGGTCCGACATCTGAAATCAGTTTCACTGGATTAGAGTCAAGGTGTGAGCAAGGCTGGTTACGCCTGGGAGCTCCGGGGGGAGAAACTGTTTCCTTGCCTTTTTTAGCTTTTAGTGGTCACCTGTATTTTGTGACTTGCAACCCCTTCTTCCTTCTTCCAACACATCTCTCCATCTCTGCTTCTGTCACTCCATCACCCTATCCTGTATGTAGTCAAGTCTCCTTCTGCCTCCTCTTACAAAGATGCCTATGATCACTTTAGGGCCCACCCAGATAATCCAGGACCATCTCCCCATCTCAAAACCCCTCATTTAAACACAGCTGCAAAGTTCCCTTTGCCATATAAAGATGTAGACATCTTTTGGGGGCCATTATCCAGCCTACCACAGTGGGACTTTCTCACCATTTGGAGCACAGAGTTCTCATTTTAAAAAGTCTTTCCTGGGGCACTTGTACACACATGTTTATAGCAGCACAATTTGCAGCTGAAAAAATATGGAACCAGCCTAAATGCCCATCAATCAATGAGTGGTAAAGAAAATGTGGTATGTATACTTCATGGAATACTACTCAGTCATAAAAAGGAATGAAATAATGGCACTCACACCAACCTGGATGGAACTGGAGACCATTATCCTAAGTGAAGTAACTCAGGAATGGAAAACCAAACATTGCACAGTCTCACTGACATGTGGGAGCTAAGCTATGAGGATGCAAAGGCATAAGAATGATACAATGGACTTTGGGGACTTGGGGGAAAGGCTGGGAGTGGGGTGAAGGATAAAAGACTACACATTGGGTACAGCGTACACTGCTTGGGTGGCAGGTGCACCAAAATCTCAGAAATCACCACTAAAGAACTTATCAACATAACCAGACACCATCTGTTCCCCCAAAACCATTAAAATAAAATAAAAAAGTCTTTCTTGGTTTACCTTACAATATGCATCAAAACTAGGTTTTGTTTTGGTTTAAGTATGATGTCACCCTTTCCTTTGTTTCTAGCTAGTATGCCTAGTTCTGGATAGGTTTTCCTTTACCTTATTTCATGCTGCCATGTTCCTTAGCAACATTTTCTGTCATTAAAATCATCCCCCTTATAATCTTCAAGATCTGCTGAATTCTGATGTTCTCCACTCTTGAGTCAAGGACATTAAAAAGAAAACTGTTTTTCTATGCTCACTACACTTCTGACATCAAATGTGTGGATTTTCCACACCCAGGAGTTCTCCCTTTCTCTGTAGACACCAACTGGGTGACCTACAATTTAGTTTCATTCTAACACTAACTACCTGAGTTAGCGCAGACCCCACAGGTTAAGGGCTCAGTCCCCCAAGATTGTTCCCACTTCAGATGCCAATTCCAAGGAGAGGGTCCCTAGGTCACCCAGACTTAGGTCTGACTTAATCATTTCTCACTACCAAATGAGAATTCCTATAACCCCATTCTCAGGTTAGATAATTTGCTATAACAGCTCTCAGAACTCAGGGAAACTCTTTACTAACATTTACTGGTTTATTAGAAAAGATATTGTAAAGGATACAAATGAACGGTCAGATGAGGAGGTATGGAGGTCAAGGTATGAGAGCTGGTGCAGAGATTTTATACCCTTTCTGGGGATGCCACCTTTCTGGTACTTCCACTTGTTCACCAACCTGGAAGCTCTCTGAACCCCTTCTTTTAGGGTTTCTACAGAGGTTCCATTATGCAGGAATGATTGACTAAATTATTGGCCATTGATGATAGAACTCCATCTCCAGTCACTCTCTGCTCCCAGGAGGCTGGTGGTGGGGGGTGGGGGGGTGAAATTTCTAACACTCTCATCACATGGCTGGTTCCTCTGGCAACCCCAACGCCCATCCTGAAGCTATCTAGGAGCCCCAGCCACCAATCATCCATTAGCAAACAAAAAGAGACATTTATCACTACTAGGATTCCAAGGGTCTTACAAGCTCTTGTGTCAGGAACAAGAGATAAAGACCAAATATATATTTCTTATTATGTCACAAGTCCACATAGTCACAATCTGGCAAACAGCACTGTTTTGCTAACAATGTTAGGAGTAGTTAACTATGAACCAAGTTCATGGGGCTTCTGAAAAGACAACAGGCACTTACCTGAAACCAAATGGCCAGGGGGGTGCACCTGCTCATTGCTGAACACCCTCCCAGAAGAAGCTTACAGGCCTGCACAAAGAGTATTATGCTCAGCCTCCATCTCAAAGTATCACACATTTTGAACAGAGGCTATTTGAGCCTTCTACTGATTGTATTCTCATTTTCCTGGGAAAGCTTAAGAAACATTTGATAAAGCTTAAGAAATATGGCCTTGCATTGGCCCTAAAATATCAGTACAAGAGCGGATAGGCAATACTACACCATGAGAGAAGGAAGTGACAACAATGTGCTTGAATCTTAAGCTAAATTATTCAAGCAGATGGAGTCAGGAAAACACAAGTGCTCTCTCTGATGGAATCTGCTCACTGGATCGGAAAATAGGACTTCAAGGAGCCCACAGTTGTCTGTTCTGAGCTCCAGCTGCAGGAAAGCAGTGTTCTGTGTCCCTGACCCAATCCCTAAGAGAAATCATTCTTTTTCTATTGGGTATAGAAATCTCAACATATGTACTCCACCAGTGACAAATTTGCCAGTTGTTGAAATGGTTCCATATAAAGAGAGTGATGTTTTGACTTTAAACAGACAAAAGTTTAATATAAGCTGTGTATTAATCCATTTTCACATGGCTATGAAGAAACATCTGAGACCGGGTAATCTATAAAGAAAAAGAGGTTTAATGGACTGACAGTTCCACATGGCTCGGGAGACCTCACAATCATGGCAGAAGGCAAAGGAGGAACAAAGGCATGTCTTACATGGTGGCAGGCAAGAGAGCATGCGCAGGGCAACTGCTTTTTATAAAACCATGAGACTTACTCAATATCACAAGAACAGCATATGTAAAACCCTCCCCCATTATTCAGTTACCTCTCACTAAGTCCCTTCCATGATACATGAGGATTATGAGAACTACAGTTCAAGATGAGATTTGGGTGGGGACAGAGGCAGGGCATATCAGCTGAAACCAGGTTCCCGTCATAGGAGAACTCTGTCCATTAGAACTATCAGTGGACTGACTGGGCCATCTTGAGATAGAAAAGTTCCTGTCACTGACTCTTCAATAGGAGGTCAGACAACTACATCTCAGAGTGTGGCAGAGGGGATTTAAGTTATAAATAGAGAGATGAAAGAGAGAATTAGCCTCAATGTCTTCGAAGAGTCTTATAAGCTTGGTATTGAATCATTCTAAGGCCAAGTCTAATGTGATCTGATGACTCACCTCAAGACATTAACCTGAAAGACCTCAAGGAGACCAGTGAATTCTGTGTCCACCCAAAATGCTCAGGTTGCCTTCCAAACAAAATTTTATCATTCTAGAAACAGAATACACTTTAATCAATCTAGCCAGTCAGGGACCTTCCCAAAAGAAAGGACAGATAAAGCTAAAAGTGGATGACCAGAGACTAAAACAAAAATGTCCGATATCTACCTCTGAAGCTGGATATCAATGGTCCCAAATGAAACCCTACAAAAGGGCATCTAGTCCTTCTCCTTTCACCTGAGTCCTCCTTAAGGTGTGCTGGGCAGAAAAACAAAACAAAACAAAACAAAACAAAAAACTAAGAGTCACTGTGTTGCTGAAGCAGGGTCAAAGCTGAGGACGTTTTGTCCTCGAGTAACTCGGTATGGAGCACTGGATCAATGACCTCAGAGTCCACATGACAAAGCCTCTTTAAGTCACCCATTCTGGAATCTTCTCTTGGAGGACTGACCCTAGGATTGGTGTTTCTTGGAAGCCCTCTCTTTCTGGATTGTGCCCTGTAAAAATTGTGTCTGAGATGTCAACAAGCTCGAGCAAGTGCTCTGTCCTGGAGAAGGCCAGGAAGGAAGGAACTAGGTGGTCAAGGAGAAAGGTGGCATGGGGCAGAATTCTCCTCTAGATTCAGGTCAGCTCTCTTTGGGTAGCACCGAAACAATAGGGTTTGGAACCAAAGCCTTGTGTTAATGAACACTGTCATCTGCTCCCAGAGCCTAAGACAGTGCCTGCACACTTGGCATGTATGAATGACTATTGTTGAATGAATGAATGAATCAGTAAATAAATCTCCATAGCATTTTTTTTTTTTTTTTTTGAGACAGAGTCTCACTTTGTCACCCAGGCTGGAGTGCAGTGGCACAATATCGACTCACTGCAATCTCTGCCTCACAGGCTCAAGTAATTCTCCTTCCACAGCCTCCTGAGTAGCTGGGATTATAGACACACGCCACTGCAGCCAGCTAATTTCTGTATGTTTAGTAGAGACAGGGTTTTACCATGTTGCCCAGGCTGGTCTTGAACTCCTGACCTCAGGCGATCCATTCACCTTGGCCTCCCAAACTGCTGGGATTATAGGCATGAGCCACCACACCCAGTCGATGATTACGGGTTTAGAGGAGGAATAGAGATTTAGTGGGGTGGGGGTTGGTTGCAGCCAAGAGAAATAAATAACTTAAAAAAAACAATGACCCTAGCTTCAAACATGCACGCCTAACACTTGGTATTTGCCATCTTCCTTATTAGAGACTCTCAGATTCCTCTCTGATGTGATAAGCCATCAGACAGACCCAAACCAATGACAACAGACACTGAATGTAGGGCTGGAGGTTGGGAGGTGGGGGAGTCATTTCCATTTCTTTCAGCATCTCAGACTGACAATGAGTCATCTGTATCTGAGACCAATGCCTGTCCACATGACCCTGACACAGCCTGTGTTATCTTTCTTTCCTCATCAGAGACCTGGCTTCCCCATGTGCTTGTTTAAGTCTTGTATGGGGAGACATCTAACTAGGCTTAGGGACTGGGCTCTGACTCTGTAGCAGCCCTGGAGGAGCAAAGACAACTGTCTTGGCATCTGCTCTCAGCAGACTTGCTCTCTGAATGATTTACTGGGGAGGAAAAAGGGGGGCTGTTATTGTCACTTACTCTCTATATATGTTAATTCTTAAAGATCACACTATTGCCACTATCTATGAGTATGAAATTATTCATGGTCCATCCAGTGCTGCATACATGCTGGACTTGGCTGTATTTGTCTTAGCAGGAGCTGGTAACAGCCTGATGCTGACAGCAGGTCTATGACAGCACAAGGTTCACAGTAGCCTTCCTACTGGAGCTACCGTGGGAACGGTGACATTCCCAAGGAGTCTCAGCTGTGACCCAGCACTGGTGCAGACAGCATGCAAAGGTTATCACGGCTTAAAACAGCTTCCCGAAAGGGCAGGTCAAACATCAGTTATGCCTCATTCGCAGAACAAGATCCACTTGTGACTAGTGGTTTCAACGTTTATTTTTCACATGGAGATGAGCCAATTTCTCACTAGCCTCTTGTTTTGTTTGTTTTGCTTTGTTTTCCATAAGAATTGTGGGATAAGGGTAGGGCACAGTGGCTCATACCTGTTATCCCAGCACTTTGGGAGGCTAAGACAGGAAGATCACTTGATTGAGGTCAGGAGTTTGAGACCAACCTAGGGAATGAAGCAAGACCCTATCTCTTAAAAAAAAAAAAAAAAAAAAAAGTCCTAGCTACTCTGGATGCTGACATGGGAGGATCGATTGAGCCAGGACTTTGAGGTTGCAGTGAGCCATAATCGCACCACTGCACTTCAGCCTGGGTGACAGAGAAAGATCCTGTCTCTTAAAAAATAAAATAAAATAAAATAAAATAAAATAATGGGATAAAAAATGTCTTGCCTTTCAATTGTAAGCATGAATCCTATTTAAATGCATCTAAGCTAAAACTGGTCTTCTTCATTACATGCATCTCTCTATACGAACATACATAATACATCCCAGAAACCCTTAAGCAAAGTACTCAAGTGATCAAACCTCTCTAAAGGGAAGACAGAGGGTCACAGGCCCTTCACAGCTTTAGACATTGAGATTGCTTCCTCATCTTCCCTCGCTGGTCATACTGAGCACATAGGATGCGCTGTGGGAGCGAGAACCAGACATCATTTGTCAGTGACAGCTGTCTGGACAGCTGGGGAGAGCCCTGTGTTACCTTCTTGGAACTCTCCGGCTGGCTCTTTTGCGTTGACCTTTCATATTGCCTGCAGCACACTAGCTCTGGGAAATGACATCTCCAAACTAAAACTCTAGTCATTTTTCACTTGTACAGTCAGAGTTCCTTCTCCAGATCTCCGATCTGTTACTGCATCTCACCACCTCCTCCTCTGTGGCCACTGCCCCCACATCAGTCCAGAATCTCCACTTCCTTCTTCCACTGCCCTCTTTTCACAAGACGCAAGGCTTGCTGCCAGGTATTCACAGAACAAGCAATGTGAGAATTTCAGAGTGAGAAATAAGAACCTAAGTATCCCCTTGTCTCAGATGCCCTACTGCCCTAGAAGTTCTCTGGACTGAAATGAGAGTGGTTACTTTTGAGTGAGGAACTTGCAGTTTTGGAAACTGCAATTCAGCAAGACTTCCATTCTGAATACGGACTCAGTGAAAGTCTGTGTGTAATGCTGTCTTTATCTGAGTTTTCCTCTACCATTTCTTGTTTAATTTGGTCATGATAGCTACCAGAGTGTCATTAGCACACCAAAATGAAGTGGGAGCATAAAAAGAAAATGTTAAAACATTAAAATGTTGGTGTAGTCCAACTGATATACATATATTATATTCTATAAGAAGAAAAAAGGAGGGAAAGGAAAGGGAAGGGAAGACAGAGGGAAGGAGGGAGGGAGGGAGGGAGGAAGGAGAGAAAGAAAACTAAGCCAAACCTTTATGTTTTTTGTATTTCTTTGAGACAGAGTCTCACTCTGTCACCAGGCTGGAGTACAATGGTGTGATCTCAGCTCACTGCAACCTCCAACTCCCTGTTTCAAGTGATTCTCTTGCCTCAGCCTCCTGAGTAGCTGGGACTACAGGCACATGCCACCATACCCAGCTAATTTTTGTATATGTAGTAAAAACAGGGCTTCACCATATTAGCCAGGGTGGTCTTGATCTCTTAACCTCGTGATCCACCTGCCTCAGCCTCCCTAAGTGCTGGGATTATAGGCACAAGCCACTGTGCCCTGCCAGCCAAACATTTTTAATAAAATTTATCTGGGTGCCAGTATATGCAGGCTACATGAGTAAGAAACTCCAATCACCATTTCCACTAACCTTTACAAGGAAATACTTTCACATTTAGGGTTTGAAAGGTGCTATGTATTTATTCTAATCTAGCCCTACCAGATCATTAAATAAACAAGCAAGCGACTGCAATTCAGTGAAATCCGCACTACCTCTAGTTGAAGAGGATATAAAGTGTTGTGAATGCACCAGGAAGGAAGAGACACATTGCCCGAGGTGGGATTACAGAAAAGGAACAAACTGTGCCTGGCTGTGAAGGATGAGGAAGATTTGTTCAGAGCCAGAGTGAGAGAGGCAAAGCATGAACAATAAAGAGTACAAATTCAAATGTGGCCTTAACTTATCTTCTCAAAGCCATAGTTGAAAAGAGGTTAGAGAATTTTACAGATGCATCTGTGTCTGTTACTATAAATCTGGACAACTGAAAGTTCACCTCACCCTCATTGGACATCAGTCAATTTAGAAGGCTGTTTTCAGTTTAATTTTTCCTTGGAATAGAGCAAGTAGACAATCTGACAGTATTAACCTAGACTGTGGCATATGCAACTGGAGGCTGAATATTTTAAAGTAACAGATAGAATATTGATAACTGGCAGCCAAGAAAGTGCCTAAAAGCCCATCCTTGCCATTCAGGCATTCTTCTGCATTGCCCTAGGCATTCTTTCCCTGCTTTTTCTATTCCTGATAGTATTTTACCATATGCAAATCTCTACAATATTAAAACAATTACAATAACAAAAAGCTTGTATGAAACATCCACAACTTCCCTACCCCCCCACATCTCCCTCGCTGATAAACTCTTGTTTTCCCTTCTACATCTCAGCTCATGGCAACTGCTACAACTCCCTTTGCCAAGGTTGCTAAAGATCCAATTATGTCTAAATCCAAGGACCTCTTCTTTTTTCTTAGCTTCATGACCTCTCTGTAGTATTGACTGCTTGGTCTGTTTCTGAGCAATTTCATGTTTGTCACTTTCAACCTCCCCTTGATCTTCTCTCTTCCTCACCCCTTTCTTCCTTCTTTTCTTTCCTCCTTTCTTTCTTTTCTTCCCTCTTCCCTTTTCTTTTCTCATTTCTTGTGGGGTTCTTTTTCTTCAGCCACAGGTTGGTTCTATAATTTCTTTTCTTCTCACTCTAAGCATTCTTGCAGATAGATCTTATTTCTTCAATTAATCAATAAATAAATTACTCTCAAACCTACATCTACCCACCCAAAATCTCCCTTGAGCATCCCAGAATCTACAAATGCCCACAGCCCTGCTCCACAGGGAGCTGGAAGTGAATGTTGTATATCAAGACTGGCAGCTTGCCCAGCAGTGATTTCCTTCTTTGGAGGATGAACATAACTGAAAAGGAGAATCACCATGGACCTAAGCACTGGGGGTTGCACTGGTATTTACACTGTTCTTAAACCTGGGCTGGGGGGACAGAGGGGAGGGAGGATCAGTACTCTGCAGCATCCTGTTATGTGCATAGAGCCATGGGGGCTGCGTTAGAGCTGATGTTAAAATTTTGAACCAGCCCACCATGGTGGCTCACAGCTGTAAGCACAGTGCTTTGGGAGGCCAAAGTGGGAGGATCACTTGAGGCCAGGAGTTTGAGACCAGCCTGCACAACACAACAAGATCCCCATCTCTACAAAAATTAAAACAATTAACCAGTGTAGCAATGTGCACCTGTAATCCCAGCTACTCAGGAGGCTGAGGTGGGAGGATTGCTCGAGCCCAGGAATCGGAGGCTGCAGTGAGCTATGACTGTGCTACTACACTCCAGTCTGGGAAACAGAATGAGATCCTATCTTTTAAAAAGTATTCTAAACCAATGTCAAGGAAAAAGGTAGAAGTGTGCGTGTTGACGACTGACCTCAGACGTGGCCCATCGCACCCCCGTGCAGCCCTCTCTGTAAGCTGCACTCTGCCTCTAAAGGTGACTTTCCTCCACGTGGAAGAGTCTTCCTCTTCCTGGAAGAATGACCAAGGCCCACTCATCCTTCCAATCTTGGCTTCTGTATCCCCTGTCTTGGACAGTGTTACTTGGCGGCCAGCCTAGGTTGAGTTTCCTCTCCTCTCACTTAGAACAGCATGGTAAGGCTGGGTCCCCTTCTCCCAAGGGCAGGGCATGCCTCTGTGTTTCCGCAACATCCCTGGCACCTAGGAGCCACCTGGATCCAAGGAGGGTCCAGGGACATGCTGGTTACGTAGATGAAGGGATGAATGAATAAGATCAGCCAGCCACGCGTTGCCTGTGTGAGGACAACAGGTAGAAGGAGCAGGAAGTAGTTCCCTGCTCTCCACAAACCCCCAAAGAGACTCCCCCGCGGGACTGTCCACCTTCCCAGCGTGTAAAAACAGAATGAGAAAAGGGAGAGAACAGTCATGTTTTTAATCAGTCTATTTGGAGAATCGGGCTGATGTTTTTTCTCTCTTAGAGTACACGCCAATCAAGAGGGACGGTGCTGTTTTAGAACCAGACATTTCCCCAGCAACCTGCCTGGTGCCCCAACAACCCAGGATGTTCTATAGCCTTTGGGAATCCCTCACTTACCCCTCCATTCTAGCCCCGGTCCTCTAATTCTATCATTCTTATTATATACTTGTCACCCCCCTTTGCTTTCATCCCCAAAAAACCCACAGGCCCCCATGCACGTTAATAAGGCAAGTTGTGGGGTGTGGAGGTAAGACAAAAAAGGAGAGCATCTTTTACTTTTTTTTTTTTTTTGGGAACAGAAAAGCACTTAGTAAAAAACAAAAACAGAAACAAACAAACAAACAAAAAACACGGCAAACTATGAGAGCCTTTGTTGCCAATATAAACTCAGGTACTTCATTGGCTGTCTGTGCTCTGGGATTGATTCAGTATGACAACGTCTTTATCGCTGACCCAGAGAATCCCCAGAAGTGCCCGTGCCCTGCAGTCTGGGATGCTAATGCAGCCCCTGGGGGAATTCTGCTCAGGCAAAGCAAGGTCTCTATTAAGACTTTTGGCTGGGCTGTCATGCGTCGCTGTAAACTCACAGGCTGTCTTAGTAAAGGACAGTTACCGGCAGGGTGACCTTTGTTCTTAAGGATAAATGAAGGAAAATAACATGGCTTTTCTCCTGCTAGAGATGCTGTGTTGGGTGCTACATAGACAACTCAGAAGAGAAACTGACAGTCTGAGAAAAACTTTAGGGACAGACTAGCCGAAGCAAGCCTAGGCTGTGGCACTGCACTTACAAAGGACAGTGAAGGGAAGCTAAGATAGTCAGCGTTGCGGTCCCCTCCTGCAGCTAGTGCCTAAATGCTTGCTCTCCAGTTTCTCCCACTCTTACTCTGGTTCTCAAATTCTTTTCACAGGAATGTGTGTTTGATTCTTTCAATCTCATTGAAAGGCAGATGATTATTTTAATTCATACTGTCTTAAAATGTTACCTTTGAAACACACACAGAAACACACCACCGTGGAATACTATGCAGCCATAAAGAAGAGTGAAATCGTGTCTTTTGCAGGAACATGGATGGAGATTGAGGCCATTATTTTAAGTGAATTAACTGAGAAATAGAAAATCAAATACTGTGTGTGCTTACTTGCAAGGGGAGAGCTAAACAATGGGTACACACGGACAAAAAGTAACACAGACACCGGGGACTAAAAAGGGGAAAAAGTAGGAGACGGTTGAGGGTTGAAAAAGTACCTCTTGGGTACAATGTTCACTATTCAGGTGATGGGTACACCAAAAGCCCAGACTTTACCACTACACAATTACATAACAAACATGCACATATAACCCCAAACTTCCTCCCTGCAAAAAAATATATATAAATGCTTAAAAAAAATAAACAAAAGGAGCCCAAGATAACAACATTTACCTTTGAGCCTCCCAACTGTTCTCTTTGCTGCTTCCAGACTTTTAATGGACTATGTTAAATGCTCATTTAAATCTGAGTAGACAACAGCTCTAGAAGGCTCAGAATTGGAGTTCTAATCTACTGGAAACCTTCGCCTCAATGTCAGTTTAGGTCAATGTGTTACTTCCCTCAAGGGCAATTGCACTTAAAGTTCTCCTCAAACCTGGGGAGCCAGGAGACTTTATTTTTGTTATTAGATGACAGCATCCAGGAACCACTAAATGGAAGAGGAGGAAGAGAAGGAGTGCATGTCAACGAACTACACCTCCTAGTAAGCGAAGTTTCTGTCTCCTATGCTGATGCCAGAGGCCTGGAGTGGAGGGTATGATTTGTACTCATCCTGCCTATTCATTACCTGAAATAATCAATGCTATCACAACTTAACTCATACCAGCACAGAGCCATGGGATTCTTGACAAGGAGCTCCCATCTCACCTGCCTACTGATTGCAAAGCACCACTCCATACAGAAGGAACAGTTGAAGCCATCACACGTCCTCAGCCATCTTAATGGAACAATAATAAATGACATGCCTAGACATTCAACCTTGAATAAAGGCAAAGCCAGCTGTACCAAATGCTTTGCTAAACCACTGGGTGATGCCAGTTCAGTTTTGCCACATGCATAATAAATACATTTTCCTTCTTCAAACTTCATTTGTGTATTTTTAATTTGGGGATTGGGTAAGGAAAGAGAAGGGTTTGGCAGAGAAACGAAAGTGCTATCAACACACAAATGCACGTGTGCACACACACACACACACACGCACATAAAAAACATGTCCTTCGTATAGCATCTATTCTCATATGTGATGGTAAAGTGAGAAGGGTGAATTGCTTGCATTTCAAAGATAGAAGGCTTGAAGCTGTCAATGATGAAAACATTTCTAATGCGAAGCCCCTACTGGGTATGCGTGGAGAACTCAGGTTGTTTTCAGTGGCATCCTAGTATCTCAAAGGGATAAAGAGTCTGGAGGCAGACAGAAAATAAGGCCAGTCCTAGTGTCTTGTAGACAGTGGCATGGCTTTGGAAATATATATTGCCAAATTTGGAGCCCAGTGATTTGAATCCTGGCTTTACACTTAGCAGAGACATGGTCTGGGGCCAGTTACTTCTTCTAACTTTAATATTTTAGCCTTTAAAATTGGGATAGTGATACCTACATCCTAGAATACTTATACAGATTAAATGAAATAATACATGCAAGAACTTGACTTGACATCTGGCACATTGTAGACATTAAATGTTGGTGGCATCCAAATTGAGTTAGAGACAGGAGATATCTGGTCATCCATGTCCCTGCAATTCTAGGGTATGGCCATCGCTGACTCTACTCCTGAATGGGTACAGATCAGTAGATCCTTGGAGAAGCCTTGAAGCCCATCATTTTCAAACCCATCAGGTGGATCCATCAGAGTTGAGCATTCTTCTGCTAAGAGTGGAACTTGGGGTTTGATTTCCCTCTTGGCCAGCTTGTTTATGTGTTACAGGGCCAGACATCCCCATCAGGAATCAGTCCTCAGGCCTGCGGCTGTTCACAACAGTGGTATGGATGAACCGGCTTACACCTAATGTCCTACTAAAAGAAAACAGCTCCAGGCTGTCTCCATCTTCCTTGACATTTGTCACAACTTGAGTTTCCTTATCCAGGATTTAATTTTCTGGTGCAGAGTATTTTATTTCTTTTCACGTAACTGAGAATCCTGTTCTTAAGGGAAGTCTCTCCTAGGTTAGGGAGAATCACTTGCCTTTGCCTGACAGACAGTGGCAGCTGCAGCCGGGGATGCAGCTGGACCCATTGTACACAACCTAGTCAGGGCCATGCAGAGGTTTCCCTGGGAGTCCTCTTGTCCTTCTCTTCCTATTGAAAAATTCCCACTTTTCCTGCTTCTTCAGAAAGCCATTTTATGCGAGATTTTGAAATAACTTTTCTACTTTTCCCCTTAGCTTTCTTTTATTTTATTTTCCTTTTTAAAACTATACTTTAAGTTCTAGGGTACATGTGCAGAATTTGCAGGTTTGTTACATAGGCATACACGTGCCATGGTGGTTGGCTGCACCCATCAACCCGTTATCTACATTAGGTATTTCTCCTAAAGCTATCCTTCCTCCAGCCCCTCCCACCCCCCAACAGGCCCCAGCGTGTGATGCCCACCCCACCATGTCCATGTATTCTCATTGTTCAACTTCAACCTATGAGTGAGAACATGTAGTGTTTGGTTTTCTGTCACTGGTCATTAGAGAAATGCAAATTAAAACCACAATGAGATACCATCTCACACCAGTTAGAATGGCGATCATTAAAAAGTCAGGAAACAACAGATGCTGGAGATGATGTGGAGAAATAGGAATGCTTTTACACTGTTGGTGGGAGTGTAAATTAGTTTTCAACCATTGTGGGAGACAGTGTGGCGATTCCTCAAGGATCTAGAACTAGAAATACCATTTGACCCAGCAATCCCATTACTGGGTATATACCCAAGGATTATAAATCATTCTACTATAAAGACACATGCACATGTATGCTTATTGTCACACTGTTCACAATAGCAAAGACTTGGAACTCGCCCAAATGCCCATCAATGATAGACTGGATAAAGAAAATGTGGCACATATGCACCATGGAATACTATGTAGCCACAAAAAAGATGAGTTCATTTCCTTCGTAGGGACATGGATGAAGCTGGAAACCATCATTCCCTTACTTTCTTTTCTATATGACTTTCATGTTCTTTTTTTATAATTTGAACTTTTGTTTTAGATTCAGGAGGTATGTATTTAGGTTTATTACATGAGTATATTGCATGACACCGAGGCTTGGAATATGAGTGATCTCATCACACAGATAGTGAGCATAGTACCCAACAGTTCATTTTTCTTTTCATTTATTTTTATTATTTTTTAAATTTTTTATTTCCATAGGTTATTGGGGAACAGGTGGTGTTTGGTTACATGAGTAAGTTATTTAGTGGTGTTTTGTGAGATTTTGGTGTACCCATTACCTGAACAGTATACACTGCACCCAGTTTGTAGTCTTTTATCCCTCACCCTCTTCCCATCATTTCCCCAAGTGTCCAAAGTCCATTGTGTCATTCTTATGCCTTTGCATCCTCATAGCTTTGCTTCAACATACAAGTGAGAACATATGATGTCTAGTTTTCCATTCCTGATTTACTTTGCTTAGAATAATATAATAGCCTCCAATATCATCCAGGTTGCTGCAAATGCCATTAATTTATTCCTTTTTATGGCTGAGTAGTATTCCATTGTGTGTGTGTGTGTATGTGTGTGTGTGTGTGTGTGTGTGTGTATATATATATATACATATATATGAGTTTCTGTATCCACTAGTTGATTGATGGGCATTCGGGTTGGTTCCACATTTGTGCAATTGCGAATTGTGCTGCTATAAACATGTGTGTGCGAGTATCTTTTGTGTATAATGACTTATTTTCCTCAAGATATGTACCCAGTAGTGGGATTGCTGGATCAAATGATAGTTCTACTCCACTTCTAGTTCTTTAAGGACTCTGCACACTGTTTTCCATAGTGGTTTTACCAGCAGTGTAGCAGTATTTCCTGTTCACCGTATCCATGCCAACATCTATTATTTTTGATTATTTGATTATGGCCATTCTTTCAGGAGTAAGGTGATATTGCATTGTGGATAGGGAGACGTTGAAAATGTTGACACTGAAGAGACTAGACATCACTCAAGAGAGACGTCCTGCTGGACTGTGAGTTCAGCTGAGACCTCAGGGCTGGGTTGGAGAACTATTAGAGAAGAAACCATGACTCAAAGGCAGTCATCCAGAGAGGGTACCAAGAGAAAGAAGACAGTTGAGGGTTGTATCTGGGCATGTGAACACCTAAGGGGTGAGCCAAGGAAAAGGAGCCAGTGAAAAAGCAGAGAAAGAGCAGTCCAAGCGGTGGGAAGAACATGAGGAGAGGGTGATGCCATCATCCACCGGGGGTTGAGAGCACCAGTTCTGAATGAAAAATTATTAGCTTGGAAATTGGAGGATGCATAGCTAAGAAGATGAAATCCAAATTATGGAAAATATTTGAAACAAAACAATACATCCATAGACTCTTCCATCCAAATTCCTTAGCATCAGACACCCCCACATGACCCAGTCCTGATCACCTTCCCCTCACGTTGCTTGTGTCACTGCCACTGCCTTAGCTCTAGCTGCACGGGCTCTTGTAATTAAACTTGCCTCCCTGCCATCTGCCTTCACCTTGGCTCTTTCCTTTGCCTAGAATTCTCTCTCCCCAGGTCTTCTTATGGTCATTTGCTCGCATTACAAATGCAAAGTCTTCAGAGATTCATTATCTGATTACCTAATATGGCTTCACTACCAAGCCACTGTCTCAAACACAGAATTTTCTTCTCCTTCACATCTGTTTTGCTGTGCTTTCCCTTTATTCTTGAATGTTAACTCCATGAGAAGAGAGTTTTCCTTGTTCTGATGTTTATTCAGAAATAAATCTTTCTGAATATGTCTATGAAGGTGTTTCAGAAGACACTGATGTCTGAGTCAGTAGGCTGAGCAAAGATCACCCTCACCAATGTGGGCATCATCCAACCCATGGAGAGTCCAACTAGAACAAAAAGGCTGAGAAAGGGCACATTGCTCTCTCTGTGTGTCAGCTGGGACATCCATCTTCTCTTGTCCTCAGACATCAGCACTCTGGAAACTTGGGCTATGGGACCCAGACCAGGACCACTGTCTCTCCTGGTTCTCAGTCCTTCTGATTCAGACTGAATTATACCACCGGCTTTCCTGGTTCTCTAGCATGCAGATGGCACATCACAGGACTTCTCCACCTCTATAATTTTATGAATCACATCCCATACTAGATCTCTCTCTTGCTGTTTCTCGCCCTCCTTTCCCCCTCTTCTTTCTCTCTCTCTCCATATATCACACACACACACACACACACACACAAATATATAAAAATCATATTGGTTCTGTATCTCTGTAGAACCCTGACTAATACAGCCCTCAAAAAATATATGTTGAAGAAAGAAAAGAAGGAAAGAGGTAAAGATAAAAGAAAGGAGGGAGAAAAGATGCAGCTTATTTGTTGAATAACTCAAGCAAAGCAGCAGTCCAATAAAGGTCTTTGGGCCATTTGCTTTAATTCACATGGGGGAATGGTGTGCAGTTTTCATGTCAATTATTTATATATAGAAATCCATAAATGACTGTATGCTGCCTCAGACAGCTTCAAATACACTGGCGCCCTCAAGCCCTCAGTGTATAAATATTTCAGTCACTGAGAAAGGTAGTTTTGCTGCTTGTAAATATTCTCTCTATAATAAAATTTAGCCCATTGAATTGCATGAATTCTCAAAAAAGGTATGTATAGAATGTAAGGGAACCCAGTCACGGTGGCACCGGTCTGTATGAACATTAATTCCAAAGAAATTTAGCTAGGATGGGGGGATTTTACATCAGCCCTACAGGAAGACTTTCCTTCTCCATTAAGTGCACATACCTAAGAGAACTCCAGCAGTAATAACTGCAGTTTTGCTTGTCTTGCCCTACAAACTGCTCTCTTACACTCAGGCTCCTTATCCCACACCAATCATAAAACCAAATGCACATTGGGGATTTAGTCTTAGAGACATTCAACTTTCTTAAGTAGTTTATCCAGAACTATTTTCCTAGACACAGTTCTACAAGAAATTGCAAACTGGGGAGTTCGTGAAATATTTTTGGTAACTAAACTATTTTGCACAAATAGAAATAAAAATGTCTTATAATTTTAGTTTTACTCCAAATAAAAAACTAAAATCACACATAACAATAAAAAGCCCCAACCATCTACAAAATAAAATTTCTTTCTCTACCTCTCATTTGCTTTTTAAGTACATTCCATTTCACGTTTGGTTATTCCAAGAAAGTAGTGAGTAATGAAGAGATTAGGAACATGAGATTATGAGAAAAGCCTTGAGTATGTGTTTAGGGTGTGTGTGTATGTGTTTGCGTATATGTGTATTTGTGTGTGTGTGTCTGCTTCCTATGGTCTGAATGCTCATGTGATTTCCAAAATTTACATTGAAACTGAATCCCCAGTGCAACAATATTAAGTGATGCAACTCTTAATCACCTTTAAAAGGTGATTAGCCCATAAGGCTCTGCCCTTATGGATATGATTAATCCTTTATTAAGGGGCTAGAGAGAATTAGCTGGGCCCTTTTGCTTTTCCATCCTCCAACATGTGAGGAACCAGCAACAAGATGGCCATCTTAGAATCAAAGACAGGGGCCTTCACCAGTCACTCAACCTACCAGCACCTTGATCTTAGACTTCCAAGCCTCCATAACTGCGAGAAAATACATTTCTGTTCTTTATAAATTACCTTGTCTCAGGTTATTTCTTAGGTATTTTCTTATAACAGCACAAATGGACTAAGACAGTGCTTGTGTGCACACACTTCCCTTCCAAAGCCATCTCAGTCTTGGACTTTTGGGGGAATGGTTGACATTTGTTGTTCAATGATTTAAAGTCATTGTGGAGGGTGGGGGGTGGTGGTGGTAATGATAGTACTGTTTAGTGAATGAGATAGTCCTTAACTCCTCTCTTTTTCCATTAAAGAATCGGCTCTTTCCAGCTATGGGTGCAAACTATAATCCATCTCCCTACCTTTCATTTGCTCTCGGAAGCCTGTGGTATAGCATCCTGTGGAGTCCCCTTTCAGAGGCAATGTAGTGCAACTGAAGGAGTTTCACTGAGGATCATGTAGCCCTGGGTCCTCTCTCCCCACCTCCTTTAGCTCTATGACCTTAGGTGAATGAACGCACCTTTTTTAAGACCTGCTGTCATCATCTGTAAAGCATAAACCATACATTGGGCATCTGAAAGAAGTCCATCTGATGACTGAGCTCCTTCATCTCCAGGCTCCTCGGCTGTGGGTGTGGGGCAGGACATGCCACCGGGCACACAAAGAGCTGGTTTGTGAGTGGGGAGACTTGCAGAGACAAGGTCCCTAGATTCACTGCTCATACCATCTAGGCCCAATCAAGAGATAGTGCATGTGGTCCAGGATCCTGGGCAGATTTCCCCCACGGCACCCAAGAACTCTTTCTGCAGTTAAAAAAAAAAAAAAAAAAAAGTGACCCCTTCCCTGACTTTAGTTTCAGATGACAGGCTACATACTGATACATTAGGTATAATTACACACATGGCAATATGGTAAGTGATTACTCTGCAATAAAAAAAAAAAAAAAAAAAAAGTGACCCCTTCCCTGACTTTAGTTTCAGATGACAGGCTACATACTGATACATTAGGTATAATTACACACATGGCAATATGGTAAGTGATTACTCTGCTAAAAAAGAGAAGAAAAGAAAAACGAAAAGAAAAGAAAAATCCCAATTCAATGGGAACTCTGCTTCTAAAAACAAACACACTCTCAGCAATGGACACTCCATCACGATACTGGATATAAAAAAAAATAGAAGATTTAGAATTAGAGGACTGGGGTCCAAGTGGTGCATTTTTACCAACGGGGTGACTGTGGGCAAGTTACTTAACCTTTCTGAGTTTTCTTCGTTTGTAAAATAAGAATAAAAGATTTTTGACCCTCATAGAGCTCTTTGAAAGATTAAATGGTCAATAAGATAATGTAGATGTGGTGACACTGCTGCTGCTCACCAATATTTCATTTTCTCATTTCTTTCTGGGCCACAAGATTGTACCTGTGCCCTCCATGAAGTCACATGTAGCCACATGACTTGCTTGGGCCAATGAAATTTGAGAAGGGGCTCGTGTCACTTCCAGGCGGAAGTGTTCAAGAACCAATGCGTGGTTTTCCTGCTCTGTTTCCCCTGCTGCTGTGACTCTGATAGCTCATCTTGATGTGGAAGTGTCTGAAGCAAAAGTGCCCCCAACTGATGTTCTAAAATTTGCAGCTGGCCTTGCATGAATACAACATAAACCTTTGTTGTATTAAACCACAAATATTTTGGAGGTTTTTGTAAGTATAGTAAAATGTAGCCTATCCTGATAAATATATGTTAGCAAAGTTTTGTCAAATATAACATGTTCTGTAAGTGTTAATTATTGCTCTGTGGGTATCTGTTAAAATCATGTTACACATACATAACAGAAGACTACAGCTAAGGCAGCTCAGTCTTGTCATTTCATTGCCATCATCAATGTGTACAGAGCATTCACTGTATTTCTGATATTATTTCAGGCAACGCATATGCAATACTTTCTTTTTGATGTGAAAACATCTTAAATGCCAATTGCCTTTACATCTGGCATGCCCTTTGAAAACATAATAATGGCTCATCATCAAACTGTAGACTTAAATAAAAAAAAAGTCATTCTGTTTGTAGAACTCCTCTAGGTTACTGTTTGCCAGGGATAGAGAAGAGCTGTACAAAAATATTTCAGAATATCCAGAAACATTCTACTTCAAGAACTACATGGTAATGAATTAGTATATGCTAGCATCGAAATTCCAAACTTTGAGCAAATTCGTTTGCCAGCTCTTGATAATCTGAAGATATATGGCTGACATTGTATGAAATTACTTCTTTATTTAATATAAGGGAAGCTATCCCAGTTCCCAAGTGCCAGGGCTAGGAAGTGATGAGGTGCAGGAAATACTACCCCAAAATATGGCGTCATGGAAATTGAGGAAGCTGAAGAAGCAAGAAAATCACTCTCTTTCTCCCACCTTGCTGTGTGAGAGACAACTATAAAAGAATTCTCTGACCTACTTCCCCTGAAAATAGGTCATAAGATCCTCCTGTGACAGGTGCCTTGTCCTATACCTGGAGGAAAGGAATGAGGATACAGATACACTCAGGAAACTCTGAATAAACAGGCCTTGCTAACCACCCTCAGTTTATGACTATTAGATCTTACTCCTTTTTGTCCAATCATCCTTCTCCATGACTGTCCACTCTTCATCAAATCTAGGCATAACAATACAGTTTTTCCTAATTCTTTGGGTCTTCATTTCTGAAGGCTCCTATGTCACAAAAGACTTCGGAATGAGTGTGACATGCCTTTCTGTTGTTAATTTGTCTTTGTTATAGGGGTTTCAGCCATAAACTTTGAGATAGGTGAGAAAAAATGTTACTCTTTTGAAGGGGTGGCCTGCTCCTCCACACCTGTAGGCGTTTCTCGTTAGGTGGAACGAGAGACTTGAGAAAAGAAATGAGACACAAAGACAAAGTATAGAGAAAGAAAAAGTGGGCCCAGGGGACCGGCGCTCAGCATACAGAGGACTCACTCCAGCACCCCTCTGAGTTCCCTTAGTATTTATTGATAATTATCTTTACCATCTTAGGAAAAAGGGAAGTGGCAGGATAATAGGATCATCGTAGGGAGAAGGCCAGCAGTAAGACATATGAATAAAGATCTCTGTGACATAAGTTTAAGGAAAAGTGCTGTGCCTTGATATGCATATGTAAACATCTTCATAAACCTTTTTAGTGTATAAAGAGCAGCATTGTGGTAGCAAGTCCCACCTTTTGCCCTAAGGCGGTTTTCTCCTTTCTCAGTAAACAGAACATACAATCGGGTTTTACACCGAGATGTTCCATTGTCCAGGGACGGGCAGAAGTTATTAAGACTGGAGAAGTATTCCAATCAGAGACCTTAAACCTTGAGTCTCCACAGC
>NW_012119932.1:2700610-2702098 GCF_000951035.1 Colobus angolensis palliatus
CTCTGATCTCTCTTTCTTTTCCCCACACTCTTTCTCCTCCCCACACTCTTTCTCCCTTACAAAAGACTTTTTAGAAGCTTTAAAAATATCTATTACAGAATCACCAAAATTTGATATAAACTACTAAGTTCACTGTGGGTAAGTTTTAAAGAAATACTAAACATGGAATTGATTTTATTTTATAAATTAACATAAACCAAAAAAACCTAAAGGGATGGAGGATGGATTTCCTTATCTTCATTCTCATTTCTAGTACTTGTGTGGGCTAACGACAATAGTCGCTTTATAGTAAGAAACTGGGGGACCTAATTTTCCTACACACATAGATTTGTTTAAAAGAGTGCAAAGGAGCTAAAAGGTGTTCACTGAAATTGGCTCCCATTTCCAACGCTGCACCCTGCCTTAGGATCCTGCCTATCATTAAGAATCCCCCTTCCCTCCCCTCAAGGCTTTCTCTTTCTGACATGGCTTTAGTCTTTGCCTCAGCTGTTCTGCTAACATTCTCCTTCTAATATCCTCCCATCTATGGGCCACGTGGACCTTAAGATGAACTGCACTCACAGATCCTTTTGTCAAATCAATGGAGCAGTTCAGCCACCATATTGACTCCAGCTCTGCTGCACGTTTCTTTTCTCCTGGCTTAACTGGATTGCACACACCCCATCACATGTCACTCCCATAAAAATTAAATTGTGTGAACACTTGTGCAATATTATTGGACTGACTAGTATAAACTCTTTTAATGTACGACCTTGCTGCTATCTGATGCTGTGACTAAAGTACTGCTATGAATTGGTTCTGGAGTTCAGCATGGCATCTGCTCCTTCCTTATGCATAAATTCACCACATACAAAGAATGCATCCTAAACAAGAAGCTTTGCCTGAGCCCCCAGGAGGGTGAGATACTTTGAATGGTGTTTCCAGGAGTGGGCATGAGTTCGTGGCCCATCCAGCCAGACTTCTTGCTCCATGTCCCTGAGATTAGAGGCTTGCATTGCTACTTAGCTGAGGTTTAGTGTGCTGTTTCCCTCGATGTGCCCATGTGTTCTTATTACTTAGCTCCCACTTATAAGTGAGAACCTATGGTATTTGGTTTTCTGTTCCTGCCTTAGTTTCCTAAGGATAATGGCCTCTAGCACCATTATCCTGTAAAGGACAAAATCTTGTTCCTTTTTATGACTGCATAGTATTCCATGGTAAAAATACAATTCTTTTAATGATCATATGTCAGAGGGCTGTTGACCAGCACCCAGAGAAGTGAGATAAGAACTGCTAGACCCATCAGCATGGGAACCAAATACTGCACGTTCCCTTCAAGCCTGTTGTAAAGGCTCTGTATTATTCGCCTTAAGTTCTACTTTCATACACAATTTTGTAATCTGGATTAATATCCAGTTATGCTAGGTTTTAAATATTTCCCTTCCTTCCTTCCTTCCTTCTTTCTTTTTCTTTCTTTCTTTCTTTCTTTCTTTCTTTCTTTCTTTCTTT
>NW_012119932.1:2702148-2704087 GCF_000951035.1 Colobus angolensis palliatus
CTTTCTTTCTTTCTTTCTTTTTTTTTTTGAGATAGAGTCTCACTCTGTCACCTAGGCTAGAGTGTAGTGGTACAATCTCGGCTCACTCCAATCTCTACCTCCCAGGTTGAAATGATTCTCCTGGTTCAGGCTCCTGAATAGCTGGGACTACAGGCATGTGCCATCACACCAAACTAATTTTCTTTTGTATTTTTAGTAGAGATGGGTTTCACCATGTTGGCCTGCTGGTCTCAAACTCCTGACCTCAAGTGATCCACCCGCCTCAGCCTCCCAAAGTGCTGGAATTACAAGAATGAGCCGCCATGCCTGGCCAAATATTTCGGTTCTTAGCTGATTAATGATATGGTACAATTAGAAAAACAAGATTCCATGATACATTCAGTTCTAAGTCACAAATTAAATTTTGGAATAGATGTTTGATTTCCAACATAAGTTAGTTTTGCCGTATTTTACACATTTTCTTATGGTTGTGTTCTTGGCCACAGGCATTTTTTCTTGCTTTATATCAGTATATTTTATTTTCTGAGGAACAATATCTAAGATTTGTCAAACTTGAAGCCAGTTAAAGTACAAGACTGTATTACTATGGAATTTTTAAAAATTTTCTATATCAAGAAATAACACAAAAATGGTTAAGACACAGATGCTGACATTGAACTTCCTTGGTCAAACCCTGGCTTCCTTCTTTACTAAAAGGGAGATCTTGAGCAAGTTACCTAACCTCTGTTAACCTAAATTTTCTCGGCTAAACAATAATTATAATTACTTTACAGGTTTGTAGCAAATATTCACTTAAGGAAATTAATCCATGTAAAGTTTTTATGTCTGACATAAACTAAGCATTCAAACATGTTAGTGCTTATTATTATGGTTAAATAAAAACATTAGAATAAGATGGGTCAAAAGCAAGTGAACAAATGTTTATTAAATAAAAATAATTATTAACAGCCATAATAGTTTTGATATTTTGAGCACCTCCTATATGCACTTTTACAAACCTTATTTTATCTAATCTCCACTGAAGCTATATGTGTTATTATTAATTCATTTTGCAGGTGAGTAATGGATGGATAGAAAAGCTTTACAGCTTACCCTAGTCCATGACAACTGGACATGATACAGTTGGAATTTAAATCAAATCTTTCTTTAACTGGAGCCTATGTCTCACCCTCCACTAAACTGCCTTCTTACCTCCTATATACAAAGTCCTTTGATGGTACCTTAGAGGTAACCTGGATGAATACGACACCTCTCCTGTCTTCAAGGAGCTTCCACTTCCAAGGGTAATAGACCACAATTTTACAACACAGACTAATATAAGTCCTATAATATGAGTGCATATTGTATATAAAAACTATGAATAATATACTTTTTGTGAAAGGAAGTTCTTTTACAAATATCCAATGATCATCTATACCAATATTGAATGTTTTATGATATAGGAACAATTTTTATTGTTTGAGACTGTCTCATGTATCATATCTCTGGTCCTTGGTTGATAAATGCCAGGAAATCCCTCACAAATATCCGAAACATCCCCTGGAAGCAGCAACATCCCCATTGGGAACTACTGTAGCTGTGGATTGTAAAATCAGCTTAGTTGGTGGTAATCAGAAAGAAAGGAAGGGGCCGGGCATGGTGGCTCATACTTGTAATCCCAGCACTTTGAGAGGCTGAGGTGGGTGGATCACCTAGGTCAGGAGTTCAAGACCAGCCTAGCCAACACGGTGAAAACCCGTCTCTACTAAAAATACAAAAATTAGCCAGACGTGGTAGTGGGGGTCTGCAATCACAGCTACTCAGGAAGCTGAGGCAGGAGAACCACTTGAACTCATTAGGGGAGGTTGCAGTGAGCCAAGATCATGCCACTGCACTCCAGTCTGGGCAACAGAGTGAGACTCCTCTATCGAAAGAAAGAAAGAGAGAGAGGGAGGGAGGG